>NW_027253106.1:5106250-5443333 GCF_044704955.1 Pristiophorus japonicus | reverse complement strand
TGAATCTATTATATTCTATAACTTAGAGGACTCCAGATATAGTCTAACTACATCTCTGTTCAGTTGAAGAAAAACTTCCATTGCTTTATAGTCTAACCCCTAGTTATAAAGCCTAACATGCCATTAGTTGTTTCGAATATATTCGTAAGCTGCTGCTGCATTTTAGCGGTATGCGCACTGAGACTGCAAACCAATTTGGAAATCCATCCCTCCGAGCTGTGCTCCATTTAATTATTACTCGGATCTAAACTTTGTGATCTAAAATGGGTGACCATACAATTACCTGTTTGGAATCTATCTGCCACTGAATCTTCCATTCATTTAAACTATCAGTATATCTTTATAAGTATACGCTAACGTCTGTACAAATTACTATGTCACCAATATTTGCATCATCGGCACACTGGGATATCTGGCTGCATGTTGTGCCTTCTTAATCTTTAAGAAATATAAAATGAAACAATTTCTTTAAAACTGACATTTTAAAACGTGCAATGCTTTGAAGCCCTGATAGGGTCTGTGCGAAGAGGAAGGTAGGAATAAGATTTCAGCTCGATGACTCATTTGATCCTACAAATATACATCATGCAAGTGTGCGATGTTTTCAAACAGCAAAGGCACGAGCTTGCAATCCCGTAGCATCTTTCACGAACGTAGGATGACCCAACTGCTCGCCGTTGCTCAGTTTGAGTTCCGACAGGACCCCCAGCCTCCAGCCATCATTACAGCCTTGGTCGAAATATGGCAAAAGTGATTAATTCAAAAATGAGGCGAGAGTGATTGTCCTTGACATCAAAGCAGCATTTGGCCGAATGTTTCAACAAGGAGGCTCCTAAGTTAAAGTCATCGCGGGGTTAATCGCCACTGCAGAAGACATACCTAGCCTGAAAGAAGATGGTTGTGGGTGTTCGATGCCAATCATCTCAGCCCAGGCTACGCTGCAGGAGTTCATCTTCACCTGCTTCATCAATGATCTGCCCTTCATCATAAAGTCAGAAGTGGGCATGATCGTTGAAGATTGATTTTTCCAACTCAATATCAACTCCGCAGAAAATGAAACAGGAAAAATATTATCTTTCCATTGTTGTGGCGTGGTGAAAATCATGGAACTCCTTCTATAACAGCACATTGGTAGTAACATCACCTCAGTGACTGAACCATAAAATCATAGAAATTTAGAGCACAGAAGGAAACCATTTAGCCCATCGTGTCCTTGATAGCAGACAAAGCACCAGATTTTCAGGGTGCGGTGGTCAAGTGGTAAGGTGTCGGTCTCATAGACCATCTGGGCCGATCGAGATTTTATCACGTTAAATGCGACATTTTAAAGCTTTATCCTTTTTATATAACAAAACACTTCATAATTTTGAATTTATGTCATAAATCGCCTCTAAACGTTTTATATTCCAATGAGAAAAATCTTTCTGACAGGTGCTAGTCCGATTATCCCAATATGTATTAAAATTTAAATCCCGTATTAAAACCACACTGTCTTGACGACACGTTTGTCTAATCTCTACATTTATATATTCTAGTGCTTCACAGCTGCGACTAGGGGGCCTATGCACAACTCCCATTATTGTCTTAAATCCTTTCCGATCTCTTAATTCTACCCGTAAATTCTCCACGTCCGGTTTATCTGAAGTTAGATCCTCGCTTAGAACTGAATCATAGAATCATAGTTATTTACAGCATGGAAGAAGGATATTTCGGCCATCCGGGCAACGCGGCCAACAAAGAGCTATTCAGCAGAATCCCATGTTCCAGCTTTTAGTTCGTAGCCCTGTACATTATTGCACTTCAAGTGCCTATCCAAGCGTGTTTTAAATGTGGTGAGGGTTTCTGCCTCCAGCACCATTTCAGGCAGTGAGTTCCAGACTCCCAACTTGCTCTGGTTGAAGACATTTCCCGCCAAATCACCTTTAAACTTGCTACCAATGACTTTAAATCTATGTCCCCTGTTTGTTGACCAATCTGCTCAGAAATATAGGTCCTTCCTGTCCAGTCTCTCTCTACCCCTCATAATTTTGAACACATCAATAATGTTTCCCCTCAGCTTCCTATGTTCCAATGAAAACAAACCTAGCCTACCGAATCATTACTCATAGCTAAAATTCCCCAGTCGAGGCACATCCTCGTAAATCTCTTTTGAACCTTCTCTCGAGCAATTACATCTTTCCTGCAATGACGTCTACGCAGTATTCTAGCTGTAGCCCAAGTAATGTTTTATATAGCTCAAGCATAACTTCACTGCTCTTGCACAATATACCTCGGCGAATAAACGTAAGTATGCCACATGCCTTCTCAAACAGCACGTTTTCTTTGAAACCTGAAACAGGGAGTCAATGATGTAAATACTACAACAACAACAACTTGCATTTATGTAGCGTCTTTAACAGAGTAAAACGTCACACGGCGCTCCACAAAAGCTTCAGACAAATCAAATGACACTGAGACGGAGCCACATAAAAGAAAAATTACGGCAGATGCCCCAAAGCTTGGTTTTAAGGAGCATCCATTTTGACATCTTTTTGACACACCTTGGGCCAGGAATATTAATCAGTGTTATTTCCTCTAGGTCTGAAAGATGTGAGAAGTTGACTTTTGAATTGGACCCATAGGTGTCGATTTCATACGATTACATAGGATAGTCAATGCAAAAACAGGCTATTCGGCCCAACCTGTCAATATCGACGTTTGTGGTCCACTGGAGCATCCTCCCCTCTTTCCACATCCAGCACTATCAGCATAGCCCTCCATTCAGTTCTCCCTCATATATTTATCTAACCGCTACTTACATGCATCTATAATATTTGATTCAACTACTCTGGTGGTAGCGAGTTCTACATCCTTACCACGCTCTGGCTAAAGAAGATTCTTCTTAATTCCCAATTTGATTTGTTGCTGATTTTTCTTAAATTGATGGTCTCTAGTAGTGGCATGGTCAATTAGTTCGTTGCGTGCAATCTTATATTCGTTCATGTAATTCTGCCGAAAAATCAACCATCTATTGCAGTCACTCATCTGAAGTAAAGGAAGGCTGTTTGCTTTAAGAATCTAATGGCACGTTTTCATCATTAACCATCTGGTTGCATGGGCAGAGCAAGCTGTGTCGTGGATTTTCTTGCACATTATTTCTCTTTGTGCACAAGAAGCAGGAGATTGAATGACTGACAGAAGAATTAGGAACAGGAGTAAGCCATCTAGTCCCTCGAGCCTGCTCCGCCAATCAACAAGATCAAGGCTGATCTGGCCGTGGACTGAACTCCTCTTACCCACCCGCTGCCAATAACCCTTAATTCCCTTATTGGTTAAAATCTATCTATCTGTGATTTGAATACATTGAATCAGCTAGGCTGAACTGCTTCCCTGGGCAGATAATTTCACAGCTTCACAACCTTCTGGGAGAAGAAATTCCTTCTCAACTCGGTTTTAAATTGGCTCCCCCGTATTTTGAGGCTGTGCCCGCAAGTTCTAGTCTCCCTGGCCAGTGGAAACAACCTATCTGCCTCTATCTTGTCGATCCCTTTCATTATTTTAAATGTTTCTCTAAGATCACCATTCATCCTTCTGAACTCCAACGAGTAAAGACAGTCTATTATCATAAGGTAAACCCGTCCTCTCCGGAATCAGCCCAGTGAATCGTCTCTGTACCCTCTCCAAAGCTAGTATAACCTTCCTTAAGTAAGGTGACCACAACTGCATGCAGTACTCCAGGTGCGGCCTCACCAATACCCTGTACAGTTGCAGAAGGACCTCCCTGCTTTTGCACTCCATCCCTCTCGCAATGAAGACTAACATTCCATTCGCCTTCCTGATTACCTGCTGCACCTGCAAACTAACTTTTTGGGATTCATGCACAAGGACCCCCAGGTCCCTCTGCACCGCAGCATGCTGTAATTCCTCCCCATTCAAATAATATTCCCTTTTACTGTTTTAATCCAAGGTGGATGACTTCACATTTTCCGACATTGTATTCCATCTACAAAACCTTACCCATTGCCTTAACCTGTCTAAATCTCGTTGCAACCGCTCTGTGTCCTCTACACACCCAATTTCCCACTAATCTTTGTGTCATACTTTCCCCACAAGTGGACCCACTCTGTATCTACTCTATCAAAACCTTTCAAGATATTAAGTAGCACTATTAGTTCACCACTCAGACTTCTCATTTCATGTTGACTTGTCGATTCTTTCCTGATAATATACCATCTTCTCTGCACCCTATCCAGTCTTGCTAGTTTATTTTATAATATGGCGACCAGAATTGCACACGATACTCCTAATGTGGTCTAACTGTAGAGAGTTCGATATTGGTCATTTTGAAACCGGCTTGACCAGGCTGCCTGGTCTATTTAAAAGGGGCCCGCACCTCATCTTTTGAGGAGACAGTTCACAGGCATCCTGTAGTAACTGAAGGCCGTTTGCTTACAGAAGCTGATTGTACATTTTCAACATTGTCGATCTGGGTGCACGGGCAGGACACGTCGTGACAGGGACTTGTTGCAGCGTAATTCTGTATGGATGCAAAAAGCCTGAAATGGAATAGTTGAGTTGTGCTCGATGGTAGACGAGAGGTTAAGGCGATGGAGTGCAAATCGATTGTGTCAATTTCATTTGTTAAGCGTTTGTTGCTGATAAACCTTCCAAGCATTTGACTGAATATTACATAAATTAGGCTTTGAATCCTAATCTCATCAAAACTGTAATTTCCTGGTACCATTATGGTACATACCAGAAATAAACACCTTATCCATTATGCTGCGCGCTCAATGACTAAGTCACGGTGATTTCTTACGTTTTTCTTGATATGCCAACTGAATTTACTGACTGGAAGAATTTTATTAACTCCACGTGATCGGCTCGGCTCATCCTTGGGCCGAATTGCGAGTGGTGCGAGCAAATTCTGGAACTGAGTCATTACTGTTCGTTAAGGAAGGTTAAATGCCCCCTACACGTCCTGCTGTACACGTGGGCAGAGTCCCATCCAACTCCCATGATGCTTAATCCCCTCTTCGTGGGACTGGAGAACCATTTTCAAGATGGAGGCTCATGGTCTACTCAGCAGAAAGTCAATGTTCTGCGTGTTCTTTCAGCCAGCTTTCCAACTGGCATCCAACTGCCGTGCGAGCATTGCTGACGATTCCAATAAAACAATATTGGAATGTCTTTACAAAACTAGTTTTGAAACGTGACCTGTATTATCAAATAAGATTTTGAAGCATTAATAGCTTTATATTGTCGTCTGTGTCGGCATCCACTTAAGGCACACTCTACGTTAAGACAACTATATTCGGTGAAGCTTTATTTCACTGCGAGCGCGAAGGGTCATATCTGTGAGGATATTTGCCCCTAAATTACACCATTCCTGTCCTATAGTCCACGTCTTTCGATACCCATTGCTGACCTTGTTGCTGGTTAGATCAGCCCATGCAGTCCATTTAAAAGTGAGAACCCAATCAGCGAAAAGCAGAGAAATATAAGAGGCAGAGACAGGGAGAGATAGAAAGAAGCATGCGAAGACAATAACAGAAAAGATCATTGCAGCTTGAGGGGAATCCTTTTGCTCTCTGGAAATGTTGTAAAAGCGTAAAGGATAATTGGGCGAGAGTTTAAACGTGCCTCCCTTCATGGCGGATCTCTCAGGCTCTGCGAGAGGGAAATGCAGCCCGGCAGCTACAGCTCTTACTTATTCAAGCACTGAACGGAGCTTCAAACATTGTAGCGGCGAGCAGGTAAAACTGAGTGGATTACAGGCCCAAAACATTAAACCTTCCGGCTATCGCAGACAGTTGTGCTTTGCTGCAAACAATTACTTTTCAGCCTCGGAACAAGCCAATCCTATCCTGCAGGGCTATGGGGAGAGGACAGGGGAGAGGAACTAGCTGAGAGCTGGCACGCTCTCGATGGGACGAATGGCCTCCTGCTGTGCGGTAACCATTCTATTAATTTACATTTGGACTTTGATGGGAATCGAATCAATAAGTTTGAATGTTTCTATGGAACTGAATCAGCGAGAAGTCCAATGCACGAGACATTGCAACACTGAGCACAACATTTTTAGTGAAATGTTGAGGAAAATCATTGTTTCTTTTGAATGTGGTGCAGGAATTATGTGGATATAACCAATGCGTTTACAAATCTTCTCTTTGAAATCGAGTGTTTTTCCGGCCCATTATTATTTACATCAGAGTTATTGATTAAATGTCAAAACGCCTCATCTCCATCCTTCATATATGTAAATTTTTCATCCTCCGTTGCAATATTGTGTGCTGGAATAACACAGTGAATATGTAGGTAACATTTGGGGATACATCAATTTTACCTTCGATTACTGTCGAAATGTCACAAGCAAAGCGATCAGCTGTACTTGGTGAGGCTCGCGCTCACAACCTCGGCCTTTCTAGGTGCTTACACTGTCATATAAGTACTGCGCCATATTCAATTCCGTCGCTGGAATTATGTGCTGATGCTGTGCGGTATTAGTGCTTCCACCATACAGCTGCCTATTCAACCTGTCTTATAATTCCTCCGCTAAAAATCTATCGAGGTTGGGGCAATTGACATTTTCAAGTTTCGCATTGATCGATTTTTGTTAGGCAAGGATATGAAGATTTATGGAATCATTGCAGACAAATGGAATTAAGAATTAGTTAAAAGGGACAGAAACAGAAACAGCTGCAAACAAACGTAGCATTTTATTCATATTTAACAGCAACAATATACGTGCCGTGCGCAACTATGCTGTGGTCAGAGAAAAACGCCCGAAGCTTACGAAACTCCTGTGGCTTTTCTGTGGCTCTCTTTCCTCTCTTCCCTTCCTCCTGCAAGCTGCCAGTTTTTTATCCTTGTTTTTAATGTTGCTCTGGGCGAGGGCATTCCACATTCTCAGAACCATCTCTACCGTTTCATTGCTTGATTTCTATGTTTATTAATTATGATCTACAATGGTAGCGCTTGCGACAATATATTAAAAGGCGGCTTTTTGTAAACACGTTGTGATCATAGTTTGGTTTTGTACATAATTGAACCTATATCACTCAAGATGGAATGTTATATTTACAATAAACTATATCTTCTTATAAATGTTGGTTCATTCGCTCCCGAGTGCCAGATGAGGAATTGTTTGATCCCCTCATTTATTTCATGTGGGGAACAGGCACGGGTATTCATTCAGAAATAACCCACAGATTGACACTGAGATAACCGCAGCAAGAGGGACAGACAGCAGCTTGGTACATGGCCGAAGAGACAAGAGAGATGGATAAATAGGAAAAGGCCTCAAACTCTGAAAAGTACAAACATCACATGCGAAAGCATTGGCTGCTTTAGGTCAGGCTCGAACTCACAACCTCGGCATTTCCCGGGCCTGTACTGCTTTATAAGTACCGCGCGCTAACCGGTTGCGCCACTAGAGCTTCACAGCCTGCGGTCTTAGTGCTCCCATCATATAGCTGCCTGTTCCATCTGTCTTACGAGGAAGAAGGCAAAGAATCATCAAATCATTCAACACAGAAGGAAGCTGTTCATCCCACCGTGTCTGTGCCGACTCTCTGCAAGAAGCCTTCAGTTATTGAGACTCCATAGATTTTCTCCATAGACGTGTTTTATTTTTTGTATAATGTTTTGTTATTTGTAATGAATTTGGATGTCCGTGCGGCAAATTTATAAATATATTTGTGCATCTATCTGTGAGTTGTAAATTAAATTGTGTGGAACATTTATAATCAAATAATTTGTGTTGATATATGTGTTATTCTAAATGTATTTGTTTTTATGTCTGTTTTCTTTATGAATTTATCTCTAAGTATCTCCGTGCTATAATTGTATTTACGTTTATTTGCGAGGTGTTTACAGGTAACATAGATACAAAGATATACACAGAAAATACATATATAACAAACACAGATGCTCCACAATACTTTATAAATAACTTTGTTGCATTCAAATACATCAACACTAACACAGATATACAAAATATATTTATATCCCACAGAACAATTTGCAACTTAACACAGAGACACCAAAATATATTTAGAGCTATCTCTGATCAAATAATATTTTACTCCTTACGGTCCTCAGCAAATTCTGCTGTGCCTGTGTTTCCTCTGCTTATGGTCAGTGTAAGGGAAGGTTTAGCCGAACCGGGGTATATCGTTTCCCAAGGATGGGCTGATGTGCGCTGTCTGAGGCCACGTTCACTGCTTTCATTAAAATATAAAAATCATCTGGACTTGTGAATAAAGGCATAATCACAACATCTACAGATGTTTCATCCTGGTACACAAATCCATTGCCAAATTAGTTCAACCCCTCACCAGCCCCAGTTGTTACACTTCCCGCGAGGGCATTGGTCCAAACTCTATTGATGTACAACCCGACCGACTGGAACAGGTCCCTCCTGCGCCAGACCTGGTCCCAATGCCGCAGGATTCTGTAGCCCAACCTCGTGCACTGTTTATCCAGACATACGTTGCTATTTCTAAACTCAATAGCGCGGGGCACTGGGAATAATCCATAGAATTCCTTTGTGGTCCTGCTCATTAATTTACTCAATTGCACCTGAAACTCTGATTAAAGGAACTCATCCCCTTGTTTCCTTATGTCATTGGTTAGCACATAGATCACTTCTTATGCTGCTCCCTTTCGCCCCTGAAAATGTTCTGCACCCACTCAGTGATGTTCTTTACCTGGCAGAAGGGAGGATACACACCACGCATGACTCACGTTTGCCGTTGCAGAAAGGTACTGCCATTCTAATCCCCAATGACGTCAACATATGTTACTTTTTCGTTTCAGAAGCAAAGGACTGCGAATCCTGTAAATCTGAAATGAAATCAGAAAATGTTGGATATACTCAGCCAATGAGCCAGCATCTATGGAAAGTTTTCTGATGACGGCGTTGTGATTAAATTTGATTGACGTGAAGCGTCGACAATGGAATCCAGATACGGTCCGATATTGTAATCCCAAAGCACCAGTTTGTGAGTATTGAAACCAATGCGGTTACCACGCATTAATCTGGGAGCTAAATTGTTGTTGTTGTTCAGGTAAAGTCGCAACAGCAGAGGACTGCAATGAAATATCCAAGTATTTAAGATAAATATATGTTTTACAATTAATAAAACGAGCCAGTTCCAAAAGACATTCAATCTTCAAAACGGTTATCTTCCGCCGTTTAATTTCCGCCATGTCTGCCAGAGTAAAACACAGGTATTGGCTGTTTTTATTAATTGCAGTTCATTGCTGTTGCGACGAGTTTACTTTGAACATTCTCCCTTTAAACATTCTCACAGAGGCCGCCTGACTGGTTCACGAGTTCTCGACATCAATGTTTACTCACCCCTGTGACCGCCACCTAGTGGTTAGGATGCAGCGCTCGCTCCTTGTCGGCACATGTTCGATGCCCATTCCGAGATTTATTAAATTAAAATGAAGCTTAATAAATTAATTTCATAACATGCTGTGAAAGATTTATAATTATTGCAATCGCCATTGACAACTTGTCACATTCTGTTTCAGACTGATGGAAATACGTGGCAACAGAGAGCCTGCCAAACTTCCAACAATTGAGGTCCATAAGGGCACGTACGATGTAAGCACGCACCCGTCGAGGCCCCTCAAATGCGCTTCTCAGAGCGCGACGTGCGTGCGCCAAAAACTGGCACTGGGACAGTCAAAATGCCTTGTGACAGATCCAACGCATCCCCAAGAGAAGGGTGCTTGAGGTCGGAGATTTGCGCGATTTTCTCAACTCTTGCCTCGAAGATCTCCTTCAAAATCTTACACCTGGTAAAGGTGATAGAGAGATTGATAGGCAGGGGGAGACAGTTATGTGCATGTCACAGAAAGAGAGAGACAGACAGGTGGTTTTGATGCAGAGGAGACAGTCCTGAGAGAAAGAAAGCGAGACAGAGATTTTGAAAGAGAGAGAGAGAGACAGACGAGGGGGAGGTGAGACATAGAAACATAGAAACATAGAAAATAGGTGCAGGAGTAGGCCATTCGGCCCTTCTAGCCTGCACCGCCATTCAATGAGTTCATGGCTGAACATGCTACTTCAGTAGCCCATTCTTGCTTTCTCGCCATACCCCTTGATCCCCCGAGTAGTAAGGACGACATCTAACTCCTTTTTGAATATATTTAGTGAATTGGCCTCAACAACTTTCTGTGGTAGAGAATTCCACAGGTTCACCACTCTCTGGGTGAAGAAGTTTCTCCTCATCTCGGTCCTAAATGGCTTACCCCTTATCCTTAGACTGTGACCCCTGGTTCTGGACTTCCCCAGCATTGGAAACATTCTTCCCGCATCTAACCTGTCTGAACCCGTCAGAATTTTAAACGTTTCTATGAGGTCCCCTCTCATTCTTCTGAACTCCAGTGAATACAAGCCCAGTTGACCCAGTCTTTCTTGATAGGTAAATCCCGCCATCCCGGGAATCAGTCTGGTGAACCTTTGCTGCACTCCCTCAATACCAAGAATGTCCTTCCTCAGGTAGAAGATCAAAACTGTACACAATACTCCAGGTGTGGCCTCACCAAGGCCCTGTGCAACTGTAGCAACACCTCGCTGCCGCGTAATCAAATCCCCTCGCTATGAAGGCCCACATGCCATTTGCTTTCCTAACCGCCTGCTGTACCTGCATGCCAACCTTCAATGACTGAAGTACCATGACACCCATCCCCTTTTCCTAATTGTCACCATGCAGATAACAGTCTGTGTCTCTGTTGTTACCACCAAAGTGAATAACCTCACACTTATCCACGTTATAATTCATCTGCCAAGCATTTGCCCACTCATGTAACCTATCCAAGTCGCTCTGTAGCCTCATAGCATCCTCCTCACAGCTCACACTGCCACCCTACTAAGTGTCATCCGCAAATTTTGAGATACTACGTTTAATCCCCTCGTCCAAATCATCAATGTACAATGTAAACAGCTGGGGCCCCAGCACAGAACCTTGCGGTACCCCACTAGTCACTGCCTGCCATTCTGAAAAGTACCCATTTACTCCGACTCTTTGCTTCCTGTCTTACAATCAGTTCTCAATCCATGTCAGCACACTACCCCCAATAACTTGTGCTTTAACTTTGCACATTAATCTCTTGTGGGACCTTGTCGAAAGCCTTCTGAAAGTCCAAATATACCACATCAACTGGTTCTCCCTTGATAACTATTTGGAAACATCCTCAAAAAATTCCAGAAGATTTGTCAAGCATGATTTCCCTTTCACAAATCCATGCTGACTTGGACCTATCATGTCACCTCTTTCCAAATGCGCTGATATGACATCCTTAATAATTGTTTCCATCATTTTACCCACTACCGATGTCAGGCTGACCGGTCTATAATTCCCTGTTTTCTCTATCCCTCCTTTTTTAAAAAGTGGGGTTACATTGGCTACCCTCCACTCGATAGGAACTGATCCAGAGTCAATGGAATGTTGGAAAATGATTGTCAATGCATCCGCTATTTCCAAGGCTACCTCCTTAAGTACTCTGGGATGCAGTCCATCAGGATTTATCGGCCTTCAATCCCATCAATTTCCCCAACACAATTTCCCGACTAATAAGGATTTCCCTCAGTTCCTCCCCCTTACTAGACCCTCTGACCCCTTTTATATCCGGAAGGTTGTTCGTGTCCTACTGAGTGAATACCGAACCAATGTACTTGTTCAATTGGTCCGCCATTTCTTTGTTCCCCGTTATGACTTCCCCTGATTCTGACTGCAGGGGACCTACGTTTGTCTTTATTAACCTTTTTCTCTTTACATATCTATGGAAACTTTTGCAATCCGTCTTAATATTCCCTGCAAGCTTCTTCTCGTACTTCATTTTCCCTGCCCTAATCAAACCCTTTGTCTTCCTCTGCTGAGTTCAAATTTCTCCCAGTCTCCGGGTTCGCTGCTATTTCTGGCCAATTTGTATGCCACTTCCTTTGCTTTAATACTATCCCTGATTTCCCTTGATAGCCACGGTTGAGCCACCTTCCCTTTTTTATTTTTACGCCAGACAGGAATGTACAATTGTTGCAGTTCATCCATGCGGTCTCTAAATGTCCGCCATTGCCCATCCACAGTCAACCCCTTAAGTATCATTCGCCAATATATCCTAGACAATTCACGCCTCATACCTTCAAAGTTACACTTCTTTAAGTTCTGGACCATGGTCTCTGAATTAACTATTTCATTCTCCATCCTAATGCAGAATTCCACCATATTATGGTCACTCTTCACCAAGGGGCCTCGCACAACGAGATTGCTAATTAATCTTCTCTCATTACACAACACCCAGTCTTATCTGGCCTCCCCCGTAGTTGGTTCCTCGACATATTGTTCGAGAAAACCATCCCATCTGCACTCAAGGAATCCTCCTCCACCGTATTGCTTCCAGTTTGGTTCACCGAATCTATTTGCATATTAAAGTCACCCATTATATGCTGCACCCTTATTGCATGCACCTCTAATTTTCTGTTTGATGCCACGGAGTGATGACAGAGTGAGTTAATTATGTTGGGGGATATAGAGAGCGACAATACTGAGGGGAGTGGGCGGCAAGACCGACCGACAGGTGAGAAATGGAAGGAGACAAACTGGGTAGGTGGGAGATATGATTGATGACAAAAAGAAAGATAGACGTGGAAGGCAGAAGGGAGGAGGCAGGCGGCGGTGAATGATGGAAGGGGGAAATGCGTGACAGACAGGGTAGGCAGAAATGGAAGACTGACGAATGCAGATAGAGAGCGACAGACAGAGGCAGACGGGGTTGAATGGTGGAAGGGGACAGTAATTGACAGACAGGGGAGACAGATGGGCGTTAGCCAGAAAGATAACACACTGGGCTGAGTTCAAGATAAAGAGAGAGAGACAGATGGTGGGGTGAGGCAGTGAGAGTGGGAGAGAGGTGATGAGACAGACGTTTAAGAGACAGATAAATAGAGAGTTTGGTGAAACAATCGGGGCAAACAGGGCGAAACCGCGAGAGAAACAAATGGGGCAGACAGCAACGGCAGACAGACGAGGAGACAGAGGCAGAGAAAGAGGCATACAGGAGAGATAGGATCAGAAAGACATAAGAGGAGGCAGAATGAGAGAGACATACGGCGGATCAGAGCGAGAGCCAGACACGGGTAGGAGGGTGGGGAGAGACATAGAGTGATTGAGACTGGCGGTGGAAAAAGACAGATGGCAAGACAGAGAGAGGCAGGTGGTGGAGAAAGAAGGAGGAGACAGACCTGGAAAACACCGAGAGAGAGAGAGCGAGAGAAACCACAGGGTAGCAGAGTGGGAATGTTACTGAACTACTAATCCAGATGCCTGGTCTGAAGATCGCCGAGATGTAAGTTGAAATCCTGCCATGGCAGCTGCAGAATTTAAATTGAGTTAATTACATGAATCTGGATTGAAAGAGCTAGTATCAGAAATGACCATGTTAATACTGGATTGTCATAATAATCCATCTGGTTCACTAATGTCCTTCAGGGGATGAAATATGCCCTCCTTTCCTGGTCTGGGCTAAAAGTGATTCCAGACGCAGAGCAATGTGGTTGACACTTCAATGCCCTCTACAATGGCCCAGCGAGACATTCAGTTGAATCAAACTGCAGCGACAAAGTCGGCACTGCGGGAGTCTCTTCAACACACGGACTGCAGCGGTTACAAATAGTCGGCTCACCACCACCTTCTCCGGGGCAGTTTCAGAAGGGCAATAATGGAAGGAAGGCCTTGGTAGCGACGCCCACATTTCTGGATTAATTTTTTAAAAAACTTTGGAGACAGGGAAAGAGGCCTACAGAGAGAGATATAGAGACAGGCAGACTGCGGGGATAATAGATGGGTCAAACAAAGTAACAGAGATGAAGAGACAGTGGGGAGACAGACGTGGGGAGAAAGTGGGAGAGAACCAGAAGGCGGAGTCAGATAGACAGATCGGCGAGGTAAAGAGAGATAAACATTTGACGGTGACAGAGAGAATGAGAGATTGATAGACAGGGACAGACGGGTTTGATGAAGAAGGGTGTACACGTGTGGAGGGTTAGAGTGGGTCAGACGCGGGAGAGAAATGGGCAGAAAACAGAAAAGACAGGGAGAAAACGACGTGGTAGACAAAGAAAAAGAGCTGGGGGAGCGAGAGACAGAGAGAGAAAGCAACAAATTGGGTGTGTTAGGATAGAGATTGACTGGAAGAATGGTGCATTGCGACAGGCTGCGGTAGGTAGATGATATGTTACAAAGACAAAGGCTGAGACGGTGCTCGACGGGAATCGGAAAACTGGTGAGCCAGAGTGGCAGCAGAGAGAGCGAGAGAAAGACAATCGAGAGATAGAAAGGTGATAGAGAGCGGCGGGGCGGGGGGACAGAGAGAGAGAGAGACCTACAGGAGGTGATAGAGAGAGAGCGAGAGACCGTGTGGTGGAAATAACCGACTGGAAATGTAAAAGAAGGTTACAGAGTGTGTGAGGCTGAAGGTGGTAGACAGACGGGAGGATGTAGAAGGGTTGAGAGATACAGCAGAGGGAAACGGGCAAGACAGAAATAGAACAGACGAATCAGACAGACACAGAAAAGTTAAGGAGAGAGAGAGCAAGACTGGGGAGACAGAGAGGGTGACAAACGGGGGAGCTAAACAGGAGGGAGACAGGGAGGCAACGACAGAGACAGACAGTGAGAGAGAAAGGTTGACAGATTGCGGGGCCAGACGGACGGAGAACTGCAAGGGACAGACTCGAGAGACAGACGGGAGAGGGAAGGAGGGGGAGAGACTGATGGGCACAGACTGGGAGACAGAAATAGAGATAACAGCAGAGGAAAGCAAAAGACAGTGGGAGTCAGACGGAGAGACAGGCGGGAGGTGCACAGAGAAAGACAGACGGGGGTTACACAAGTGGCGCGAAAGACGCGGAGTGACATGTTGGGTAAGAGAGTGTTGGAAACAGATGGGGAGATAGAAAGAAAGATAGACGTGAGGAGACAGAGAACGACAAACAAACGGGGAGGCACTTTCCAGTTCCTCTCTCTCGTCCAATTTTAGTGAATAAAAATGTAATTGGCACTGTAAATAGTGTCTTGGAACATAACGTTGCAAAGAGACGCTTATTATGTATTTGTGAAAATAACTATGCAGATATAGGTCCGAGTGACGAAGAGTAAATTATTTCATATTGAACCTAAGAAAGATGGATCAGAGTATATTATGTTAGAAAATGTGCCTGACAATTGATATTTAGAGGTGCAAGTACTGAAATATCTCCAAATCCCCCTGTTTTTGGTGGTCATAATTCCCCTGTTTATGAAACTCCTAATTTCCATGTACCCGGAGCTCTGAATTCCCCATGTTTCAAGAGCTCCTGATCCCTCTGTTTCAGGAGCTCCTAGTTCCTCTGTTTCCGGAGCTCCTTATCCCTCTGTTTCAGGAGCTCCTAATTCCCCTGTTTTTGGAGCTCCTTATCCCTCTGTTTCAGGAGCTCCTAATTCCCCTGTTTGTGGAGCTCCTTATCCCTCTGTTTCAGGAGCTCCTAATCCCCTGTTTTTGGAGCTCCTTATCCCTCTGTTTCAGGAACTTCTAATTCCCCTGTTTCTGGAGCTCCTTATCCCACTGTTTCTGGAGCCCCTAATTCAGCTGTTTCTGGAGCTCCTTATCCCTCTGTTTCAGGAGCTCCTAATTCCCCTGTTTTTGGAGCTCCTTATCCCTCTGTTTCAGGAGCTCCTAATTCCCCTGTTTTTGGAGCTCCTTATCCCTCTGTTTCAGGAGCTCCTAATCCCCTGTTTTTGGAGCTCCTTATCCCTCTGTTTCAGGAACTTCTAATTCCCCTGTTTCTGGAGCTCCTTATCCCTCTGTTTCAGGAACTCCTTATGGATCTGTTTCTGGCGATCCGAATTCTCCATTTTCTTGCATTCCTCATTTATCTATTTCAGCAGCTTCTAATTCTCCAGTTTCAGGTGCTCCTCATTTCCCTGTGTCAGGAACTCCAGATTATCCTCTTTCTGGCGCTCCAATTATACTGTTTCTGCAGCTCCTCGTTCTACTGTTTCAGCAGCATCTTTGTCCCATGTTTTGGAGTAAATAATGCCCCTGTCACTGGAGCTCATAATTCCCCTGTATCAGGTGATCCCAGTTCACCTCTTTGTTCAACTGCGAACTCTCTTTTTCTGCTGCTCCTAATTACCCTGCTTTATAACTTAAAGTGCTGGAGCTCTTAATTTTCCTCTTCCTAATTACCCTATGTTGGCGCTCCTACTTTCCCTGATTATGATGCCCTCTCCTAACTTCCCAGTATTTGGAGCTAAGAATTCCATTTTAACTGTAGCTGTCTCGTATTTTCCCTGTTTATGGAGCTCTCTACTAATTTTCAGGTTTCTGTTACGGTCTCCAAATTCCCCCGTACCTGGAGGTGCTAATTCCCCTGTTTCTGTTGATCCTAATTCTCCGTGTTTCTGGAGATCCTATTTCAACTGTTTCTTGATCCTATTTCCCATCATTCTAGGGCACTCTCATTCCGTTGTTTCTGGAGATCAACCAATGCTGATGTTTCTGGAGCTCCTGATTACCTTGTTTCCGGATCTCCGAATTCCTGTGTTTCCGCAGCTCCTAGTTCCCCTTATCTGCTGCCCCATCCCAATTCATTCTTTTTATGAATATCCTAACTCCGCTGTTTCAGCAGCTCCTACTTCTGCTGTATCTGGTGCATTTAATTCCACGTGTGTACACAACCTGAAGTAATGAAAGCTTTAACAAGCTGATGGCACATTTTCAACATTGTCGATCTGCTTGCATAGGCAGGACAAGCGGTGAAGTGGACATTCTTGCAGAATATTTCTGTTTGGATGCAAAAAGCAGGACATTGAATGCCTAGCGTTGCTTCAAACGGGAGTGGGGGTGGCCCAGAGTTTAATGCGAATAACTGCTAATCCATTGTGATCGGCATGCGTGGCTCCGAATCCCATACTCGTCCTTATTGTGCAAAACGTTTGAAGCCTCTTGTTGTTTTGTCAATCACATGAAACCTCTGGCCAAATTTGCATTTTACTGTCAAGGATGCTGTACTTTGGTCATGTCATGTCTCAAATGAATATAGAACCTGTAATTCCAGCCTCACTGGGTCTGCACGGAGTAAGTACGCAACCGGCAAGGACCTACAAAAGCCCTTCTTTGGCGTGCGAGGCGCATGCACTGAAAACCAGGTTTTCCAATGTCAAATTCTTGCTTGTCAGACCAAACGCTTCTTCAGGAGAATGACAATCGCGTGACTATGTACTATTCGCCCATCAATTGCCCAGCGAATGTCCTTAAATTGCTTGCGCCTGGGAAAAGCAGGTGCATACCCTGCTTTTATCAGCGTAAGTGTTTTATAACATGTAAAAAATATAAAAACATATAGAAATAAAATGTAATAACTTTTTTATGTATGAAAACTCTGTCCACTAAGGAAGGTTTATTTTAAACCCTAAATATCAACATTTTAAAAAATCCGAATAATATATTTTTTTCCAACACATTTGTTCACTTAAATTTAAATTAATATTACATACGTGAGGTGTTTTTTTTTTACTTTTATGTGTGTTTGGGTGATGGGGGCGTTTTCATTCGTAATACTGAGAATCCCTACTTCCGGAAATGCTATTATTACGAATAATAATACTGTACCTTCATTGGCTGTCCAGAGCCACGTGAATCCAGCTTCTCCCTCCGCAACTCCAAGACGTGAATGCACTGCGAAGCGCGGGAAGAGAAGGTCTCAGATGCGGAGGCTGCAGGAGCAAAAGGTAGGTGTGGAACGTTATCACTATTTGCAGCCGAGCGCCTGGGGTAAGCCGAGCACAATGACTTCAGGCCCAATATATTCATCAAAGGTAAAATTTACATTCTTATGTTGTTATTCGCATGACTATGGAGAGGGGAACTAATTTGTCGGCTCTCTCAGAGACACAGCACAGCCACGTTGGGCCGAATAGCTTTCTTCATTACCGTCAGAATATGCCGCTTTAATATAGAATGGGTTACGCACTTTACTGTCGGCTGCTCGTTGGTCGAGGGATATGAATCTCTCTTTGTGATATTCACAGTGGAAATGCGAGAGGTCAACCATCAGTTTGTGTCTGTCTAAACCGATTTGCTGTCAGTCCAGGATCAATCTGTGTCTGTTTTCAAAGCGATTTGCTCTCAGTCCGAGGTGATTCTGGGCCGGTTTACAATTAAAGAACTTTCAGTCCAAGAACATTCTGTATCTGCATCACAGGGATTTGCTTACAGTCCCGCAAATTTCTGTGTCTGTTTAAAAGGGATATGCTATCAGTTCCAGATCATTTTGTGTCTGTTTAAAAGGGATGTGCTGTCTATTCCAGATTTCAAATTTCAAATTTCAAAAACTGCCTTTGGAGGGTGTAGGAATTTTAGTTTGTTTGTGAGTTTGTGTAAGAGAGAGAGGGAGAGAGTGCAAACAAATTATGCGATCGTGCATGGCATTTCATATCATGTGTGAAAAAAGGCATTACATGGAATTTGAAGCCTTGCCGATTTGCTTAAACACTCCTTCGTGGAATATCTTACAGGAGAAGAATCTGCTGTGGGATCTTGCCATTCCACATCTGAAAAAATGCAAAAAACACAAGTTAGAAACATACGGATTTCAGCCAGGGCTTGCGTGTGGGCTTTGTGACATGACGAATTTAACCACCTTATTTTCAAATTCAAATCAAATCAAAACAGGACAATACAAGACATGACTGACTGACTGACTTTGTTTTTATATATATATATATATTTATAAGTATATAAGTGTGTGTGTGTGTGTGTGAGTGTATACTTATGTACAATGTATAACTCCACGCTTTTTAACTTTCACAATAAATGTGCTTTTTCTGATCTGCCTGCACTGGACTTGATTGCTTTTGTCCACTTTCACAGCTCAAGCAGCTGCTGTCAGATCCTGACATTGCACATCTGAAAAACAGCAGACAGACACATGTCACTTTAAAAGATCGCCGTTGCCTCCCACATCTTCCCTCGTGGCTTGTCTTCCACCATGGGCTGACGGTGCCTGTTGTTATTTACTGCGTGCACACCCTTATCTCCAATGGTAAACATCTAGACACAGACGGCCTTCGTTCGATCAAAAAATAAATACATGATTAATTAATGATATATTTATTGAAATCAAATCAATTTCAATTTTTGTTAACTAAAATTCTTATCAATACATTTCTTAAAAAATTAAGTTGATAAATGTTCTTAAATTGTTTTTTTTTCTGGAGGGTTTTACTTCCTTCCGTCCTTCCTGCCTGTCTATCACCTGGGGCTTCAATCACCTTCCAAGCCTCGCGTGGTCCTGAGCCCCACGCTCATTCACGCACAGCGCAGTTGCCTTCAGCGATCATAGAAATCCCACTTTATTCTTTTAAAAGAGAACTGCTATCAGTGAAGATTCATTCTACACCGGTGTAAAAGGGATGTGCTTGCAGTCCCGGATCATTCTGTGTCTGTCTAAACGGGATGGTTGTAAGTTTCGTTTCACAATCTTTCTCTTCAAGACAGATTTTCGGACAGTCCCGGATCACTATGTATATTTTGAAAAGGAGTCTGATTTCAGCTGTGATGACCGAATTGTTAACCTGTTGTGTTCCAAGTTCGAAGCCCAGCTAAAGTGCGCAACCAGATCGCAGCGCATCTGTTCATTTACTTGAAATATGCTCATCTTTTCCAAAACCCACTCCTTTTACAGCTATTGCCCCGAATTTGCTGCTAATATAAAAAACAACATTTTTTTTCCTCATGGCAGCAGCCGCGTGGCGTAATGGATAAGGCATCTGACTTCGATTGTAACCCCGACGTTATCGGAAATTTTCAGATTTGAGTCGTGCCGCGGTAAATTATCTTGCTGCGCGAAATGTTATATTCTTTGTTGTCATTCTGCCGCAAAACCAGCCATCTCGTACAGTCACTGACCTGAAGGAAAGGAATGATGTTTGCTTTAAGAAGGTAATGGCACATTTTCAATATCGATCCTGTTGCACGGGCAGAACAAGCGGTGAAGTAGACTTTCTTTAACATTATTTCTGTTTGAATGCAAAAAAGAAGCAAATTCAATAGCTGACGTAGCTGTTAATAGGAAACGAGGTGGCTGCGAACGACAGGCGATGGACGTCTAATCCAGTATGCTGTGCAGGTTAAACAATTGACTCCTTCGGTTACTTTTTCAATCATATTTAATGTCATGGCCAAATTTAACATTTCATGACAAGGATGCTGCACCTTGATCATGTAATGATTCAAATTAATAATATATTGATGATAGGGAAACATAAGCAGGGCGATGGACATGGGGATGAATTAGATAGGTCTCTGAGAGACAGCACATGCAGGATGGGCCTAATAATGAACTACCGTCAGAGTCTGAGACCTACGCTTCTCGCTGTCGGCGGCTTGTTGTTCTTGGCGTAGGATTGTTTCAAGATTTTCACAATTCAAACATCGGGATCATTCCTTCTGCATCTAACTTGTTCAGTCCCCTCAGAATCTTATATCTTTCTATGAGATCGCCTCTCATCCTTCGAAACTCCAGTGTGTCAATGCCTAGTTGATCCAGTCTCTCCTCATATGTCAGTCCAGCCATCCCTGGAATCAGTCTGGTGAACCTTCGCTGCACTCCCTCAATAGCAAGCCAGTTCTTCCTCAGATTAGGAGACCAAAACTGAACACAATATTCAAGGTGAGGCCTCACCAAGGCCCTGTACAACTGCAGTAAGACCTCCTTGCTCCTCTTCTCAAAACCACTAGCTATGAAGGCCATCATACCATTTGCCTTCTTCACTGCCTGCTATATCTGCATGCCAAATTTCAATGATTAATGTACCATGACACCCATGTCTCATTGCACCTCCCCTTTTCCTAATCTGCCGCCATTCAGATAATATTCTGCGTACATTGTTTTGCCACCAAAGTGGATAACCTCCCATTTTCCACATTATACTGCATCTGCCATGCATTTGCCCACTCACCTAACCTGTCCAAATCATCCTGCAGCCTCTTAGCGTCCTCTTCACAGCGCACAACGCCAGCCAGTTTAGCTTCATCTGTAAACTTAGAAATACTACACTCAATTCTTTCATCTAAATGATTAATTTATGTAGTAAAGAGCTGGTGGCCCAGCACTGAGCCCTGCGGCACTCCAGTAGTCACTGCCTGCCATTCTGAAATGGACCAGTTTATCCGACGCTCTGGTTCCTGTCTGCCAAACAATTCTCTATCCACGTCAGTATGTTACCACCAATATCATGTGCTTTTATTTTGCAGACCGATCTCTTATGTGGGATATTGTCAAAACGCTTTTAGAAGTCCAAATACACCACATCCACTGGCTCTCCCTTGTCCACTCTACTAGTTACATCCTCAAAAAATTCCAGAAGATTGGTCAAGCATGATTCTCATTCAAAAATCCATGCTGACTTGGTACGATCTTGTCACTGCTGTCCAAATGTGCTCCTATTTCATCCTTAATAATTGATTCCAACATTTTCCGCACGATTGATGTCAGGCTAACTGGTCTATAATGATCCAATTTCTCTCTCTCTCCCTTTTTAAAAAGTGGTGTTACATTTTCTACCCTCCAGTCCATAGAAACTGATCCAGATTCAATAGACTGTTGGAAAATAATCACCAATGTATCCATTATTTCGAGGGCCACCTCCTTAAGTACTCTGGGATGCAGAGTATCAGGCCCTGGGGATTTATCGGACTTTCATCCCATCAATTTCCCGAACAACATTTCCCACCTAATAAGGATATCCTTCAGTTCCTCCTTCTCACTAGACCCTCTGTCCCGTCGTACCTCTGGAAGATTATTTGTGTCTTCCTTCATGAAGACTGAACCAAAGTATTTGTTCAATTGGTCTGCCATTTCTTTGTTCCCCATAATGAATTGACCTGAATCCGACTGCAAGGGACCTACGTTTGTCTTCACTAATCTTTTTCTCTTCACATATATATGGAAACTTTTGCAGTCAGTTTTTATGTTCCAGGCAAGGTTCCTCTCATACTCTATTTTCCCACTCTTAATTTAACCCTTTGGTCTCCTCTGCTGAATTCTAAATTCCTCCGAGTCCTCAGATTTTCTGATTTTGCTCACTAATTTATATTCCTCGTCCTTGGATTTAACATTATCATTAATTTCCCGCGTTAGTCACGGTTGAGCCACCCTCCGCGTTTTATTTTGACTCCAGGCAGTGATGTTCAATTGCTGAAGTTCATCCATGTGATGTTTATATGTTTGCAATTGCCTATCCACCGTCAGTCCTTTAAGTATCATTTGCCAGTCTATTCTAGCCAGTTCACGCCTCAGACCTCGAAGTTATCTTTCCTTAATTTACTGATTTTCACTGCACGTCGAAAAAGTCAGACTTCTCGCACCTGAGATCATGAGATCTTTAACTCACACCACTGACGTGTTAGGACACGGTAATGTCAAATAAAACTGCCGCTTTCAAGTCAGAACTTCAGCCAG
This sequence comes from Pristiophorus japonicus, assembly GCF_044704955.1. Classification (NCBI taxonomy): domain Eukaryota; kingdom Metazoa; phylum Chordata; class Chondrichthyes; family Pristiophoridae; genus Pristiophorus; species Pristiophorus japonicus. The sequence continues at coordinate 5,420,838 of NW_027253106.1, read as the reverse complement.
TGTGCTATGTGCAACTGTTACAGTCAATGTGACCTGCGATGTCGGATCCTCATCACTCTATTTAAATACGCCGCAAATACTGCCTGCTGCATCCTGCGAATGTCTGGTTTTTCAGCCGTTTCCAGGGGAGGGCGTATAATGAGGCGTTAGGGCCTAATTTTCTATCCGGAGTGCTGGTAGAGCACTGCATGACGATTGACATCATAATTTCAGTGAAACTAGAAGGCGGGCCGGTAAGCTTTTGCACCGCCGCAAATCATGAGCTGAATTTTCCGACCGAGTGGAAAAAGCTGGATAAAACATAGCGATTTTAGCGAGAGCTTGCGTGCGGGGTGTGTGACATGTTGAACTCCTTCCCCCTTATTTTCAAATACAAATCAAATCAAGACAAGTTAAGACAAGGCTGACTGACTGAATTTGTTTATGTATATACATGTGTAAATATTAATATATAAGTATATTTACATACATTCCCTACTTTTTAAATTTTACTACAAATGTGCTTTTTCTGATCTACCTGCACCGGGCTCTATTACATTTGACATCTTTCACAACACTCGCAGCTGCTGTCAGATAGAGCAGAAAGGCACTCGCGACTTTAAAAGATCGCCTTTGTTGCCCACATCTTCCCTCGTGGTTTGTCTTCCACCATCGGTTTACTGTGTTTGGGTATTTACTGACTGCACACCCTGATTTCCAATGGAATTCGTCCAGTCACTCAGCCTTCGTCCAACCAAAAATATACAGATTATGAAACAATTATTTATTTATTTAAATCAAATCAAATTCAATTTTTTGCAAGAAAATTGTAAATTTATTTATTTTTTTATTATGATGAATATATATATATTTTAAATTGGCTTTTTGTCGGGGTCGGTTTACTTCCCTCCCTCCTTCCTGCCTGTCTATCACCTGTGGCTTCAACAACCGTCCCAGCCCCGCGTGGTCCAGAGCCCCACGCTCCCTCACGCACAGCCTTCAGGAATGATAGAAATCCCATTTTATTCTTTGAAAAGGGAACTGCTGTCCGTCAAGGGTAATTCTACATCTGTGTAAGAGGGATGTGCTTGCAGTCTCGGATCATTCGATGTCTGTTTAAACGCGATGGATGACAGTTCCCATTCATAATTTGCCCCTTTAAGACGTATTTCCTCATAATCCGGATCATCCTGTATAGTTTTAAAAGGAGTTGATTTCAGCTGCGATGACCGAATTGTTCAACTGATATGTGTCAAGCTACATTGACGTTGCCTGTGCCCGTGCGCATCCATATCGCAGCGCATCTATTCATTGCTCAAAATATGCTAATGTTTTCCTACATCCATTCCTTGATTTCACCCTTGTCCCAAATTAGCTCTCTATATAACCAACAACAAATTTTCGGTAGCTAGCAGCGGACGCGTGGCTTAATGGTTAAGCGTCTGATTTCAATTATAACTGTCGATGTTATCAAAAAATTGCAGGTTCCAGTTCTGCTGCAGTCAACTAACTCGCCTTGTCGAATTTTATATTCTTTGTTTTTTTCTGCCTCACAACCAACCATCTCGTACTGTCACTCACCTGAAGTTAAGGAAGGCTGTATGCTTTTAGAATCTAATGGCACATTTTCATCACTGTCGATCTGGTTACACGTGCAGAACAAGATGTGAAGTCGACTTACATGCACATTATTTCTGTTTGGATGCAAAAGTAAGGGATGGATATCTGACGTCGTTGTAAATAGGAGACGAGGTGGCCGAGAGGTTCAGGCGATGGACTTGTGATCCAGTGTGCTCACACCCTCGTCGTTACTGTGTTAAATATTTGATCCCTCTGTTTTTTTTATCAATCATATTTAATCTCATGGCAAAATTCAACATTTACTGACAAGGATACTGCAGTTTGTTTATGTAATGTAATAATACATTCATCAAAGCGAAAACCAAAGCAGGACAGTGAAGAGGGGGACTCATTAGATCGATCTCTGAGAGTGAGCACAGGCAGGATGGGCCGAATAGTAAACTACCGTCAGAATCTGACAGCTACGCTCCTCGTTGTCAGCGGCTCATTGGTGTAGGGGTCTGATTCTTGTTTCTGGATGTTCATATTTGAAAGGCGAGAGATCCTGGGCGAGCGCTGCCAATTTTTGTCAAAGAACCGCTTCTGAGCCGGTCGACATGTGAGAAAACAGACATATTTTTAATTAAAACGTGTAATTTCGCTCCGATGTTCCCACAGCGTCCAAATTTCAAAAACTGCCTTTGGAGGGTGAAGGAATTTTAGTTTGTTTGTGTGTTTGTGTAAGCGAGAGATTGCGAGCAAACGTGCTGGGCGATCTTACTGTGCATTTCATTTCATGTGAGAAAAAAGGCATTATATGCAACTTGAAGCCAGACTGATTTGATTGAAATACGCATTCGAGGACTGCCTGACAGGAGAAGAGACTGCTGTGGGATTTTGCTATTCCAAATCTGAAAGAAGGCAAATTACAAAAGTTAGAAACATCGCGATTTTAGCGAGAGCTTGCGTATGGGCTGTGTGGCATGATGACCTCCTTCCGCATTATTTTCAAATACAAATCAAATCAAGACAAGACAAGACATGATTGACTGACTGACTTTATTTATATATATATATTTATATATAAATATTTATATTTATGTATATTTATAAATATTCACTACTTTATATCTTTCACAATAAATGTACCTATTCTGTTCTGCCTGCACTGGGCTCTATTACATTTGACCTCTTTCACAGCACACGCAGCTGCTGTCAGATCCAGCAGAAAGGCACTCCGACTTTAAAAGAAGGCCTTTGTTGCCCACATCTTCCCTCGTGGCTTGCCCTCCACCATGGGCTTACTGTGTTTGGGTATTTACTGACAAAACCCCCTGATTTCAAGTGAAATTCATGGAGTCACACAACTTTCGTTCAATCAAAAGTATATAGATTATGAAACAATTATTTAATTATATAAATCAAATCAAATTCAATTTTTTGCAATAAAATTGTAAAATTATTTATTTTCATAGTCTGAGAAATATATATATATTTTAAATTGGCTTTTTGTCTGGGTTGGTTTTACTTCCCTCCTTCCTTCCTGCCTGTCTATCACCTGTGGCTGCGACAACCGTCGCAGCCCCGCGTGGTCTTGAGCCCCACGCTCACTCACGCACAGCAGAATTGCCTTCAAGAATGATTGAAATCCCATTTTATTCTCTTAAAAGGGAACTGCTGAGGTCAAGGTTCATTCTACATCTTTGTAATCGCGATGTGCTTGCTGTTCTGGATTATTCGGTGTCTGCTCAAACGGGATGGTTGTCAGTTCCGGTTCATAATTTGCCCATTTATGATGTATTTTCTCACTATCCGGATCATTCTGTATAGTTTTAAAAGGAGTGTGATTTCAGCTGCGATGACCGAATTGTTAAACTGTTATGTTTCAAGCTGCATTGACGTTGTCTGTGCCCGTGCGCATCCATATCGCAGCACATATGTTCATTACTCGAAATATGCTCATGTTTTTTGACATCCACTCCTTGATCTAACTCGTGTCCTACATTTGCTCTCAATATAAAAAACAGCAAATTTTCTTCAGACAGCAGCGGCCGCGTTGCCTAATGGATAAGGGGTCTGACTTCGGTTGTAACCACGATATTATCAGAAGATTGCAGGTTCGAGTCCTGTCTCGGTCAACTTACTCACCGTGTGAAATTTTATATTCTTTGCTTTGATTCTGCCTCAAAATCAACCATCTCGGACAGTCACTCACCTGAAGTAAAGGAAAGCTGTTTGCTTTAAGAAGCTAATGGCACATTTAATCACTGTCCATCTGGTTGCACGGGCAGAACAGGCGGTGTAGTCGTTTTCCTTGCACATTATTTCTGTTCGGATGCGGAAAGTCGGGGATGGATGGCTGACGATGCTGTAAATAGCAGACGAGGTGGCCGAGAGGTTCAGGCGATAGTCTGCAAATGCAGTGTGCTCCCACCCTCTTCATTGTTGTGTTAAACATTTGAACCCTCTGTTTTGTTCTCAATCAAATTTAACCTCATTGCCAAATTCACCTTTTACTGACAAGGATGCAGCTCTTTGGTAATGTAATGTCTCAAATTAACAATATATTCATCAAAGGGAAAACATAAGCAAGACGATGGAGAGGTGGACTCATTTGATATGTCTTTGAGAGTCAGCACAGGCACGATCGGCCGAATAGCTTACTAGAGTTAGATTCAGCGCTACGTTTCACACTGTCGGCGGCTCTTTGGTCAAGGGGTATGATTCTCGCTTTGGGATTTTCATAATTGAAATGCGAGAGATCCCGGACGAGCCCTTCCAACTTTTACTCAAAGAACCGCTTCTGAGCCGGTCGACATGTGAGAAAACTGACAAATTTCAAATTAAAACGTGTGATTTCGCTGAGTTTTTCCCACAGCGTCCAAATCCTGGAGTTTCCCAGGAGCAAAGTGAAAGTCACCTAACTGAGGAAAGTTAAAGTATCTCAGATGTACTCGGCTCTGTGTCTCATTGGCAACCTAAACCCGTGTTTGGTTCCGGCCAATACTTGATCAGTCTATCTTCATTTCTGCATGCATGAACTCACCTCCTTTGGGATAAGCATACATTTTGTTTCAATCTCCACTTCAACGTCAAACATGCTCTGCCCTGAATCTGAGTGCGTCCTGTTTCTCTCGTGCCGAAAAGATGTGAGAAGCTGCCTTGTGAATGTGTCGCTTGGCTGCTGAATTCAAACCGTACAGGAAATCAATCCGGGTTAGCCAAGCTGCCTTGTCTGATGAAAGGGCGTTCACACCCTATATTTCAGGCATGCTATAGTCTTCTGTACTCAACATTAAGTTCAATGTGTCGGATCCTAAGCACTGTCTGCTAATAGTTCTGCTGTTCCCGCTAACACCTCCTCTGGTCCATCCTTTGTTACTTTATTGCTCGCTTACCACTCACTTTGCCTTTTCGCATTGTGCCATTTATTATTTAATCACTCCTAAGCTCCACTGTATCACACATATTCCCTTTTATCCTCCCTCGCCGCCTATTTTTTTCCAGGCGCTATTTTTGTTGAAAAAAATCTGTAAACTTTACATTTTTCCTAAAATATCGGAATGATCATCTGACTGAACGTGAAACCGGATTCTTCCTCCACAGAATTTGCACGACCTCCTGAGTTTTACAACTTTTCTTCATTCTGTTTCCGTATCTCTGTTAAAGTGTTGTGCTGTCTGTCCGGGGTCATTCTGTGTCTCTCTAAAATGATGTGCTATCAGTCCAGGATCATTCTATTTCTGTTTAACAGGGATGTTCTGTTTGTCCCGGATTTCAATTTCAAATTTCAAAAACTGCCTTTGGAGGGTGCAGGAATTTTAGTTTGTTTGTGTTTTTGTATGCGAGTGAGTGCGCGCAAATGTGCTGCGCGATCTTACTGTGCATTTCAATTAATTTGAGAATAAAGGCATTCCATGCAATTTGAAGCCATACTGATTTGATTGAACACGCATTCGAGAACTGCCTGACAAGAGAGGAAACTGCTGTCGGATTTTGCTATTCCACATCTGAAAGAAGGCAAATGACAAAAGCTCGAAACATAGCGATTTTAGCGAGAGCTTGCGTATGGGATGTATGACATGATGACCTCCTTCCCCGTTATTTTAAAATACAAATCAAATCAAGTCAAGACAAGACATGACTGACTGACTGACTTTATACACATATATAATTATTTATATTTACGTATATTTATATACTTTCCCTATTTGCTAACTTTCACAATAAATGTGCTTTTTCTGTTTTGCCTGCACTGGGCTCTATTACATTTCAAGTCTTCCCCAGCACACGCAGCTGCTGTCAGATCCAGCAGAAAGGCACTCGCGACTTTCAAAGATCGCCTTTGTTGCGCACATTTTCCCTCGTGGCTTGCCATCCATCATGTGCTTACTGTGTTTGGTTATTTATTGACTGCACCCCCTGATTTTCAGTGGAATTCATCCAGTCACACAGCCTTCGTTCAATCAAAAATATATAGATTATAAAACAATTATTTATTTATTTAAATCAAATCAAATTAAATTTTTACAACAACATTGTAAAATTATTGATTTTCTTATGATGATAAATATATATATATATTAATTGGCTTTTTGTCTGTGTTGGTTTTACTTCCCTCCCTCCTTCCTGCCTGTCAATCACCGATGGCTGCAACAACCGTCCCAGCCCCGCGTGGTCTTGAGCCCCACGCTCACTCACGCATAGCACAATTGCCTTCAAGAATGATAGAAATCGCATTTTATACTTTTAAAAGGGAACTGCTGTCAGTCAAGGGTCATTCTCCATCTTTGTAATAGGGATGTGCTTGCTGTTCAGGATCATTCGGTGTCTGCTTAAACGGGATGGTTGTCAGTTCCGATTCACAATTTTACCCTTTATGACGTTATTTTCTCATAATCCAGATCATTCTGTATAGTTTTAAAAGGAGTGTGATTTCAGCTGCGATGATCTTATTGTTAAACTGTTGTGTTTCAAGCTACATTGACGTTGCATGTACCTGTGCGCATCCATATCGCAGCTCATTTATTCATTACTCGAAATACGCTCATGTTTTGCTGCATCCATTCCTTGCAATAACCCTTATCCCAAATTTGCTCTCAATATAAAAAACAACAAATTTTGAGCAAATGGCAGCGGCCGCGTGGCCTAATGGACATGGCTTCTGACTTCGATTGTAACCAAAATGTTATCAGAAGATTGCATGTTCGAGTCCTACCGCAGTCAACTAACTCGCAGCATGAAATTTTATATTCTTTGTTTTGATTCTGCCTCAAAATCAAGCATCACGTACAGTCACTCACGTGATTTAAAGGAAGGCTGTTTGCTTTAAGAAGCTAATGGCACATTTTCTTTACTGTCGATCTCGTTGCACCGGTAGAACAGGCGGTGAAGTAGACTTCCTTGCAAAATATTTCTGTTTCGATGCAAAAAGTAGGGGATGGATGTCTGACGATGCTGTAAATAGGAGACGAGAAGTCCGAAAGGTTCAGGCGATGGACTGCTGATCCAGTGTGCTCCCACCCTCGTCGTTATTGTGTTAAAAATTTGATCCCTCTGTTTTTTTTTCAATCACATTTAACCTCATTGCCAAATTCACTTTTTACTGACAAGGATGCAGCTCTTTGGTAATGTAATGTCTCAAATTAATAATATATGCATCAAGTGGAAAACATTAGCAGGACTATGGAGAGGGGGACTCATTGGATCGGTCTCTGAGATTCAGCACAGGCACGATGGGCCGAATAGTAAACTACCGTCAGAATCTGAGAGCTATGCCCCTCGCAGTCGGCGCCTCGTTGGTCGAGGGTTATGATTCTCGCTTTGGGATTTTCAAAATTGAAATTAGAGCGATCCCGGACGATCCCTGCCAACTTTTAGTCAATGAACCGCTTCTGAGCCGATCGACATGTGAGAAAAAGGAGATATTTCAAATTAAAACGCGTGATTTTGCTCCATTGTTCCCACAGAGTCCAAATCCTGGAGTTTCCCAGAAGCAAAGTGAAACTCACCGAACTGAGTAAAGTTCATGTATCTCAGATGTGCTCCGCTCTGTCTCTCATTACACAACCTAAACCGATGTTTGGTTCCGGCCAATACTTGATCAGTATATCTTCATTTCTGCACGCATGAGCTCACTTCGATTGGGAGAAGCATACATTCGGCTTCAATCTCCACTTCAACGTGAAACATACTCTGCCCTGAATATGAGTGCGTCCTGTTTCTCTCGTGCCGAAAAGATGTGAGAAGCTGGCTTTTGAATTAGTCCCTTGGCTGCCGAATTCAACCCGTACAGGAAATCAATCAGGGATGGCCAAACTGCCTGGTCTGATTAAAAGTGGTTCACACACTATATTTCAGGCATGTTATAGTCTTCTGGCCTCAAAGTTAGGTCCAGCTTATCGGATCATAAGCACTGCTCCCATTGTCTGGTAATGGTTCTGCTGTTCCCACTAACACCTCCTCTAGACGATGCTTTGTTACTTTATTGCCCGCTTACCACCCACTTTGCCTTTTTGCATTGTGCCATTTATTATTCAATCATTCCTCCGCTCCACTGTATCACAGACATTACATTTTGTCCTTCCTCGCTGCCTATTTTTTTCCAGGCGCTATTTTTGTTGAAAAAATCTGTAAACTTTACATTTTTCCTAAAATATCGGAATGATCATCTGACTGAACGTGAACCCGGGATCTTCATCCACAGAATTTGCACGACCTGCTGAGTTTTACAGAATTCACTGTTTTTGTTCATTCTGTTTCCGTATTCCTTTTAAGTTGATGTGTTGATGGTCGGGGTCATTCTCTGTCTCTCTAAAATGGTGTGCGATCAGTCTCGGTTCGTTCTGTGTCTATTTAAAAGGGATGTGCTGTCTGTCCCGGATTTCAAATTTCAAATTTCAAAAACTGCCTTTGGAGGGTGCAGGAATGTTAGTTTGCTTGTGTGTTTGTGTAAGCGAGAGAGTGCGTGCAATCGTGCTGCGCGATCTTACTGTGCATTTGAAGTCACGTGAGAAAAAAGGCACCACATGCAATTTGAAGCCATTCTGATTTGATTGAACATGCATTCGAGGACTGCCGGACAGGAGAAGAATCTGCTGTGGGATTTCACTATTTCACATCTGAAAGAAGGCAACTGACATAAGTTAGAAACATAGCGATTTTAGCGAGAGCTTGCGTATGGGCTGTGTGACATGATGATCACCTTCACCCTTATTTTCAAATACAAATCAAATCAACACAAGACAAGACATGACTGACTGACTGACTTTGTTTATATATATATGTATAAAAATATTTATATGTATGTATATTTATATACATTCCATACTTTTTAACTTTCACAATCAATTTACGTTTTCCGTTCTGCCTGCACTGGGCTCTATTACATTTGACCTCTTTCACAGCACACGCAGCTGCTGTCAGATCCAGCAGAAAGGCACTCGCGATTTTAAAAGATCACCTTTGTTGCCCACATCTTCCATCGTGGCTTGTCTTCCACTATGGGATTACTGTGTTTGGCTATTTACTGACGGCACCCCCTGATTTCCAGTGGAATTCATCCAATCTCACAGCCTTCGTTGAATCAAAAATATATAGATTATGAAACAATTATTTATTCATTTAAATCAAATCAAATTCAATTTTTTCCAATAAAATTTTGAAATTATTTATTTTCTTATTATGATAAATATATATATCTATTAAATTGTCTTTTTGTCTGGGTTGGTTTTACTTCCCTCCCTCCTTCCTGATGGGCTGAATAGTACACTACCGTCAGAATCTGAGAGCAACGCTGCTCATTGTTGGCGGCTCGTTGGTCTAGGCGTATGATTCTCGCTTTGGGATTTTCACAATTGAAATGCGAAAGGACCCGGGTTCAAATCCCGGACGAACCCTGTTAACTTTTAGTCAAAGAACCGCTTCTGAGCAGGTCGACATGTGAGAAAACGTACATATTTGTAATTAAAACTTGTGATTTCGCTCCGTTGTTCCCACAGCGTCCAAATCCTAGAGTTTCCCAGGAGCAAAGTCAAACTCACCGAACTGAGTAAAGTTAAAGTATCTCAGATGGACAAGGCTCTTTCTCTGATTGGACAACCTAAACCCGTGTTTGGTTCCGGCCAATACTTGATCAGTATATCTTCATTTCTCCATGTATGAGTTCACCTCCATTGGGATAAGCATACATTCGGCGTCCATCCCCACTTCAACGTGAAACATACTCTGCCCTGAATATGAGGGCGTCCTATTTCTCTCATGCCGAAAGGATGTGAGAAGCTGGCTTTTGAATTTTTCCCTTGGCTGCCGAATTCAACCTGTACAGGAAATCAATCCGGGGTGGCCAAGCTGCCTGGTCTGATTAAAAGGCGTTCACACCCTATATTTCAGGCATGTTATAGTCTTCTGGCCTCAACATTAGGTTCAGCTTATCGGATCATAAGCACCGCTCCCATTGTCTGGTAATGGTTCTGCTGTTCCCACTAACACCTCCTCTGCTCCATCCTTTTTGCCTTTTCGCATTGTGCCATTCATTATCCAATCACTCCTACGCTCCACTGTATCACAAACATTCCCTTTTGTCCTTCCTCGCAACCTATTTATTTCCAGGCACTATTTTTGTTGAAAAAATCTGTAAACTTTACATTTTTGCTAAAATATTGGAATGATCATCTGACTGAACCTGAACCCGGGATCTTCATCCACAGAATCTGCACGAATTAGTGAGTTTTACAGAATTCTCTGTTTTTGTTCATTCTGTTTCCGTTTCCCTTTTAAGGTGATGTGCTGATCGCCGGGGTCATTCTCTGTCTCTCTAACATGGAATGCTATCAGTCTCGGATCATTCTGTGTCTGTTTGAAAGGGATTGTGCTGACTCTCCCGGATTTCAATTTCAAATTTCAAAAACTGCCTTTGGAGAGTGCAGGAATTTTAGTTTGTTTGTGTGTTTGTGTAAGTGAGAGAGTGCGTGCAATTGTGCGGCGATCTTACTGTGCATTTCATGGCATGTGAGAAAAAAGGCATTACATGTAACTTGATACCATACTGATTTGATTGAACACGCATTCCAGAAGAAACTGCTGTGGGATTTTGCTATTCCACATCTGAAAGAAGGCAAATGACATAAGTTTGAAATATCGTGATATTAGCGAGAGCTTGCGTGTGGGCTGTGTGACATGATGACCTCCTTCTGCCTTATTTTCAAATACATATCAAATCAAGACAAGACACGACAGGACTGACTGATTGACTTTGTTTATATATATATATATAAACATTCCCTATTTTTTAACTTTCACAATAAATGTGCTTTGTCTGTTCTGCCTGCACAGGGCTCTATTACATTTGACCTCTTTCACAGCACACGCAGCTGCTGTCAGATCCAGCAGAAAGGCACTCGCGACTTTAAAAGATCGCCTTTGATGCCCAAATTTTCCATCGTGGCTGGCACGAGAAAAAAGTGACCATGAAAGCTGCCGGATTTTCGTAAAAACACATCTGGGTCAGTGCTGTCCTTCAGGGAAGGTAACCCACCTCCTTCGACAGGCCCACATGGGAAATTGTTGGTCCAACTGGGCCCAGAAGTACTGGGGGTGAAACCCAGCAGATTCTCCCCCTCTCCATCCAGCCCAAAATGATTTAGCAAACAGACCCACACAGGAGGCCAGTGAATAACTTCCACATCCAGCGCCCACCCTGATATAGAGCAGCTGGAAATTGCTGGGCATGCTATATAAATGCAAGTTTTTGTTTTCCTGGTGTGGGGGAGGTGCTGCCCCCGGGGGTTGCTGGTGCCGGGCCCGGTGGCCCTGACTCATGGTCGGAGAGCCGCACTCGGCGTGGTCGGGGCCCGGGAGCCGCACTCGGCGTGGCGCGGGGCACGGGAGCCGCACTCGGCGTGGCGCGGGGCACGGAAGCCGCACTCGGCGTGGCGCGGGGCACGGAAGCCGCACTCGGCGTGGCGCGGGGCACGGGAGCCGCACTCGGCGTGGCGCGGGGCACGGAAGCCGCACTCGGCGTGGCGCGGGGCACGGGAGCCGCACTCGGCGTGGCCCGGGGCCCGGGAGCCGCACTCGGCGTGGCCCGGGGCCCGGGAGCCGCACTCGGCGTGGCGCGGGGCACGGAAGCCGCACTCGGCGTGGCGCGGGGCACGGAAGCCGCACTCGGCGTGGCGCGGGGCACGGAAGCCGCACTCGGCGTGGCGCGGGGCACGGAAGCCGCACTCGGCGTGGCGCGGGGCACGGAAGCCGCACTCGGCGTGGCGCGGGGCACGGAAGCCGCACTCGGCGTGGCGCGGGGCACGGAAGCCGCACTCGGCGTGGCGCGGGGCACGGAAGCCGCACTCGGCGTGGCGCGGGGCACGGGAGCCGCACTCGGCGTGGCCCGGGGCCCGGGAGCCGCACTCGGCGTGGCCCGGGGCCCGGGAGCCGCACTTGGCGTTGCCCGGGGACTGAGAGCCGCACTTGCTTAAAAAGGAGGCAGACAAAAAGCAGGAAACTATAGACCAGTCAGCCTAACATTTGTGGTTGGCAAAATGTTGAAGAGTTCATTCTTAAAGAAGCAGTAACACGACATTTGGAAAAGCATAATTCGGTCATGCAGTCAGCATGGATTTATAAAGGGGAAGTTAAGTGTGACAAATTTGCTGGAATTCTTTGAGCATGTAACTAACAGGGTGGATAAAGTGGGTGTGGTGTATTTGGACTCACAGAAGGCATTTGACAAGGTGCCACATCAAAGGTTAATGCACAAGATAAAAGTTCAGGGGCTGGGGCTAATATTTTGCATGGATAGAGGATTGGCTAACGAACAGAAAACAGAGAGTTGGGGTGAATAGTTCATTCTTGGGTTGGCAATCAGTAACTAGTGGGGTGCCGCAGGGATCAGTGCTGGGACCGCAACTATTTACAATCTATATTAACGACTTGGAAGAAGGGACTGACTGTAACGTAGCCAAGTTTGCTGGCAATACAAAGATGGGAGGAAAAGCAATGTGTGAGGAGGACACAAATAATCTGTAAAAGGACACAGATAGGCGAAGTGAGTGGGCAAAAATTTGGCAGATGGAGTATAATGTTGGAATGTGTGAGGTCATGCACAATGGCAGAAAAAAAATCAAAGAGCAAGTTATTATTTAAATGGAGAAAGATTGCAAAGTGCTGCAGTACAGCGGGACCTGGGGGTACTTGTGCATGAAACACAAAAGGTTCGTATGCAGGGACATCAGGTGATCAGGAAGGCCAACTGAATCTTGGCCTTTATTGCAAAGAGGTTGGAGTATAAAAGCAGGGAGGTCTTGCTACAGTTATACAAGTTATTGGTGAGATCACACCTGGAATACTGTGTGCAGTTTTGGTTTCCATATTTATGAAAGGATATACTTGCTTTGGAGGAAGTTGAGAGAAGGTTCACCAGGTTGATTCCGGAGATGATGGGGTTGACTTATGAGAAAAGGTTGAGGAGGTTGGGCCTCTACTCACTGAATTCAAAAGAACGAATGAGAGGTGATTTATCGAAATGTATAAGATAATGAGGGGGCTTGACAAGGTGGTAGCAGAGAGGATGTTTTCACTGATAGAGGAGACTAGAAGTAGGGGGCATAATCTTAGAATTAGGGCCCCCCCCACTTAAAACTGTGAGGAGGAGGAAATTCTTCTCTGGGGGTTGTACACCTGTGGAATTCGCTGCCTCAGAAAGGTGTAGAAGCTGGGACATTGAATATATTTAAGACAGAGATAGACATTATCTTAACCGATAAGGGAATAAGTGGTTATGGGGAGTGGGCAGGGAAGTGAACTTGAGTCCATGATCGGATCAGCCATGATCATATTAAATGGTGGCGCAGGCTCGAGGGGCCATATGGCCCACTCCTGCTCCTATTCGTTATGTTCTTATTTTCTTATATAGTGGGTGTCTGGTATGGGAGTGTGGATTTGACTCGAATCCATCCATCTCTGGTATGTGGATGAGGTTTTACTCTGTAATTTAGTTTCTGATACAAGAGCGTGGATTTTATCCTGTACCTGTCAATTTCTGGTAATTTCCTGTGGGTTTCATTCTGTATCAAAAAGGGCCACATTACAACATAATTCTTAAAGGACAAAGAGTGTTTAAAAATAACAAGCCTGAAGGCTCTGTGTCTCAAAGCGAGGAGCATTGTAATAAGGTGGACGAATTAACTGCACAGATATCTGTTAACGGATATGATGTAATTAGGATTACTGAGACATGGCTCCAGGGTAAACAAGGCTGGGAAGATAACATCCAGGGGTATTCGATATTCAGGAAGGATAGCCAGAAAGGAAAAGCAGGTGGGGTCGTGTTAATGGTTAAAGAGGAGGTTAATGCAATCGTAAGGAAGGACATTAGCTGGGATAATATGGAATCTATATGGGTCGAGCTGCGAAACACTAAAGAGCAGAAAACGTTAGTTGGGGTTGTGTACAGTCACCAAACAGTAGTAGGAAGGTTGGGGACGGCATCAAACAGGAAATTAGGGACGCGTGCAATAAGGGTACAGCAGTTAACATGGGTGACCTTAGCCTAGATATTGATTGGGCTAAGCAAACTTGTAGCAATACTGTGGAGGAGGATTTTCTGGAGTGTATAAGGGATGGTTTTCTTGACCAATATGTCGAGGAACCAACTGGAGAGCAGGCCATCCTAGACTGGGTCTTGAGTAAAGAGAGAGGATTAATTAGCAATCTGGTCGTGCGTGGCCCCTTGGGGAAAAGTGACCATAATATGGTAGAATTCTTCATTAAGCTGGAGAGCGACACAGTTAACTCAAGACGAGGGTCCTAAACTTAAAGGAAACTTCAATGGTATGTGACGTGATTTGGCTAGGATAAACAAGCAAATGCTACTTAAAGGGTTGATGGTGGATAGGCAATGGCAGAATATAAAGATCACATGGATGAATTACAACTATTGTACATCCCTGTCTGGCGTATAAATTAAACCCGAAAGGTAGCTCAACCGTGGCTAACAAGGGAAATTAGGGACAGTGTTAAATCCAAGGAAGAGGCATATAAATTGGCCTGAAAAAGCAGTAAACCTGAGGACTGGGAGACATTTAGAATTCAGCAGAGGAGGACTAAGAGTCTAATTAGGAGGGGGGAAATAGAAATGAAAGTAAGCTTGCAGGGAACATTAAAAAATGTCTGCAAAAGCTTCTGTAGATATTTGAAGAGAAAAAGATTAATGAAGACAAACGTGGTCCCTTGCAGTCAGAATCAGGTGAATTCATCATGGGGAACAAGGAAATGGCCGACCAATTGAACAAATACTTTGGTTCTGTCTTCACTAAGGATGATACGAATAATCTCCCGAAAATACTAGGGGACCGAGGGTCTAGCGGGGAGGAGGAACTGAGGGAAATCCTTATTAGTCAGGAAATGGCTGTAGGGAAACCGATGGGACTGAAGGCCGATAAATCTCCAGGGCCTGATAGTCTGCATCCCAGAGTAGTTAAAGAAGTGGCCCTAGAAATCGTAGATGCACTGGTGGTCATTTTCTGGAATTTCATGGATTCTGGATCAGTACCTATGAATTGGAGGGTAGCTAATGTAACCCCACTTTTTTTAAAAAAGGAGGGGGAGACAAAACAGGGAATTATAGGCCGGTTAGCCTGACATCGGTGGTTGGGAAAATGCTGGAATCAATTATTAAAGATGTAATAGCAAATCATTTGGAAAACAGTGACAGGATTGGTTCAAGTCAGCATGGATTTCTGAAAGGGAAATTATGCTTGACAAATCTTCTAGAGTTTTTGAGGATGTAAATAGTAGAGTGGATAAGGGAGAACCAGTGGATGTGGTGTATTTGGAATTTCAAAAGACTTTTGAAAAGGACCCACACAAGAGATTAGTGTGCAAAATTAAAGCACGCGGTATTGGGGGTAATGTATTGACGTGGATAGAGAACTGGTTGGCAGACAGGAAGCAAAGAGTAGGAATAAACGGGTCTTTTTCAGAATGGCAGGTTGTGACTAGTGGGGTGCCGCAAGGTTCAGTGCTGGGATTCCAGCTATTTACAATATATATTAATGATTTAGATGATGGAATTGAAGGTAATATCTCCGAGTTTGCAGATGACACTAAGCTGAGTGGCAATATGAGCTGTGAATAGGATGCTAAGAGGCTGCAGGGTGACGTAGACAGGTTAGGTGAATGGCCAACTGCATGGCAGATGCAGCAGAGTGTGGATAAATGAGAGGTTATCCACTTTGGTGGCAAAAACAGGAAGGCAGATTATTATCTGAATGGTGACAGATTAGTAAAATGGGAAGTCCAAAGAGACCTGGGTGTCATGGTACATCAAGTCACTTGAGGTAGGCATGCAGGTTCAGTAGGCAGTAAAGAAAGCAACTAGCATGCTGGCCTTCATAGCGAGGGGATTTGAGTAAGGAGCAGGGAATACTTCCTGCAATTGTACAGGGCCTTGGTGAGACCACACCTTGAGTATTGTGTGCAGTTTTGATCTCTTAATCTGAGCAAGAAGGTGCTTGCTATTGAGGGAGTGCAGCGAAGGATCACCAGACTAATTTCCAGGATGGCAGGACTGACATATGAAGAAAGACTGGATCAGCGAGGCTGGAATTTAGAAGAATGAAAGTGGATCTCATAGAAACATATAAAATTATGACGGGACTGGACAGGTTTGAGGCAGGAAGAATCTTCCCGATGTTGAGGAAGTCCAGAATCAGGGGTCACAATCTAAGGATAAGTGGTAAGCCATATCGGACTGAAATGAGGAGAAATGTTTCCACCCAGAGAGTGGTAAACCTGTGCAATTCTCTACCACAGAAGGTTATGGAGTCCAGTTCGTTGGATATATTCAAGAGAGAGTTCGATGTGGCCCTTACGGCTAAGTGGATCAGGGGGTATGGAGAGAAAGCGGGATTGGAGTACTGAAGTTGCATGATCAGCCATGATCATATTGAATGGTGGTGCAGGCTCGAAGGGCCAAATGGCTTGCTCCTGCACCTATTTTCTATGTTGCTTTCCATTCCTGGTGTGTGAGTGTGTTCTGTGCTGTATCTGTCCATCTCTGTTATGCGAATGTGAGCTCTACTCCATACCCGTCACTCTCCAGTATGTTAATAGTGTTTTATCATACACACAGGAAAATACACACACTCGCATATCAGACACTAATAGATACAGTATAAAACCTACACTCACATATCAGAGGCTGACATGTTAAAATCCATATTCCCATAACATAAATTGACGTACAGTGTACCCCTAATTCCTGATAGAGTATTCGTTTTACTTTCTAACTCTCAATTTGTGTTATGGAGGTGAGTTTTCTGCTGAATCTGTTGGTCTCTGGCAAATGAGTCTGAGTTTTACTCTGTATCTATCTGACTCTGGTATGTGAGTGTGGGCCTTTCTCTGTCTCTATCCATTTCTGTTATGGGAGCCTGGGTTAGATTTTGTACCGATCAAGTTCTGATATGTGATTGTGGGCCTCACTCTATAACTGCCAGTTTCTGTTTGATTGTGAGTGGGCTTTCCTTTGTACCTGTCAGTTTCTGGTATGAAAGAGAGATTATTAGAGTGTACCTGTCAATTACTGGTTCGTGATAATGGGCATGTCACTGTATGTCAATTTATGTTATGGGAATATGGATTTTAACATGTCAGCCTCTGATATGTGAGTGTGGGTTTTATACTGTATCTATTAGTGTCTGATATGCGAGTGTGTGTATTTTCCTGTAACTATCAGGTTTTGGTGTGTGTTGAGGTTTAATCTGTGCCTCTCAGTTTCTGCTGTGGTAGTCTGAGTTTAATCTGTGTCTGCCAGTCTCTGATATGTGAACGTGAGAAACAATTTTACTTTTTACCTATATTTCTCTGATATGTGAGTGAAGATTTTGCCTTCTACGTGTCATTTTTCAGATGTGTGGGTGTGGGTTTTACTCTGCCCCTATCAGTTCCTGCGATGCAAGTAACAATTTTACTTACTGCCTTTCAGTTTTACGATATGTGCACATGGGATTTATACTTTAACTGTCACTCTCTGGTATGCAAGTGGGGATTTTATTCTATTACTGTCACCTTCATATATGTGGGTGCATGTTGTATACTGTATCTGTCAGTCTATGGTACGGGAATGTGGGTTTTATTCTGCACCTGTCATCTTCTGGTATGTTCGGGGGTGAAATACTGAATCCGTCAAATTTCTGAAACATGAATATGGCTTTTCCTCTGTACCCATCAGCTTCTGACATGCGAGTGTGGTTTATACTATCTGACATTTTTTCTGATAGATGATTGTATTTTATTCTCTACCAGCCAGTTTCTGGCAAATGAGTGTGGGTGTTTAATGTATCTGTCAGTGTGATCTGTTTCAATGATGAAACAGCATCTGATTCTACTGCTCCATGAGCCTGTAAGATTCACAATTTAACTCTGCCACTTCGGATCTGAGGGAGTGACAATGTATCTCTTGATCACCACTTCGGATCACTGTGGGACTGACAGCTTCTGCTGTCTGTGACAATAGGATTGAGGCCAGTTCTGTGTCTCTGCACTCTGTGCGTGATAATCTGCTTACTGTGTGTGAGAAGGAGCTGCCTACACTGTTCCTTGTATTCTGGGTGGAGGAAAGATCACATTTGTTCTGGCTGGTTGAAGAATTTTGCTGTGATAATGATAATACGAGAACATTTTTAGTTCGAAGATATGGATGCGGGGGACAATACGATGTATCTGAGGGAGTGACAATGTATCTCTTGATCACCAGCAACACGGTTCTGGAGAACTCAGCTCAACGAAATATAACCCGTCTTTAAAATATCGTCTCCCACACTCCTCTCCTGGTGCCTGCAATAGATGCACTTTGTGAAATTCCCCACATCCTCTCTGTCAGGCTGTGTTTTTTCACTGCTCACTGCCTAAGGACAACAGACACGGTGAGATTGGAACTGAATCAGGAACATTCGCGACTGATTTGGGGAAAGAAAGCAGCAATGATTCGAAAGAGCGTGGTCGTTTACTTTCTCTGTTACCTTACACTGTCCACACTCTCCCTTCCTCCACTCACACCACGCACTGAGACTGGTACTTGGTGCACTCTGCCTCTTGCACACAGCCCCTGACTCCCCCTAACTCCCCCCGGACTCAATGCCGATCTCTGAGCACATCTGTGGACACGTTCCCAAAGCGCTGCGCTGCTGTAAGGAGACTGCTGCTTGCGGCCTCACCCCGGGGTCACGGTGTCTCCATTCCCGGCTGTTTAAAACCATCTTCTTCCACTCACTGAGTGAATGGCGATCAAAGGCAGGGCTTGGGGAGGGGAGGGCGCATGCGCTCTTCTGCTCACTGGGAATTGACACAGGGGGCGGGGCTGATCCGTGCATGAACAGCTCTCTGTATTAATTCAATCTGTAAAAATCAAAGCGCACATTCCCCTATTTACTTATTATCAGAATCTGAGCAAAGGAACTGGGCCTGTGGGGAAGAGGACAGCGAATGATTAAAGCTGGGAGTCTTGTCCTTTGGAGATGCTCAATTTGGGATGATTCCATGCAGGGTGTTTCTCTCAATGAGACAGGCGTCACAAAGCATTTGTGCAAAAACATCAGAGAGACGAGGGAGTGGGAGTGTTTGCTGGGACCGTGCAGGAGTTAATATCTGACAGAAACAATCTGAGATTAGTTTAATTACAGTAAAACACTCGGTCACTGAGAGTAATACTGAAGTGGATAATCAAGGAGATATAGTGAGGGAGGAAATTAATACAATCACCATTCATAATAGTATTCAGAAAAATAATGGGACTAAAGGCAGATAAGTCACCTTGCCCTGATGGCATACATCGTAGAGTCTTAGGAGAAGTGGCTGCAGAGATAGTAGACACATTGGTTTTAATCTACCAAAATTCCCTGGATTCTGGGGCAGTCCCACCAGATTGGAAAACTGAAAATGTAACGCCTCTATTTAAAAAAGGAGGCAGACAAAAAGCAGGAAACTATCGACCGGTTAGCCTAATATCTGTCATTAGGAAAGTGCTGGAGACCATTATTAAGGAAACAGTGGTGGGACATTTGGAAAAGCATGATTCAATCAAGCTGCGTCAGTGTGGCTTCATGAAAGGGAAATCATGTTTGACACATTTTCTGGAGTTCTTTGAGGATATAATGAGTAGGATGGATAAGGCGGAACCAGTGGATGTGTTGTATTTGGATTTCCAGAAGGCATTTGATAAGGTGGCACATAAGAGATTACTGCACAATATAAAAGCGCACTGGGTTGGGGGCAGTATGTTAGCATGGATAGAGGATAGGCTAACTAACAGAAAACAGAGAGTCGGGATAAATGGGTCTTTTTCTGGTTGGCAAATGGTGACTAGTGGGTTGCCGCAGGAATCAGTACTAGGTCCTCAACTATTTACAATCTATATTAATGACTTGGATAAAAGGACCGAGTGTAATATAGCCAAGTTAGCTGAGGATACAAAGGTGAGTGAGAAAGCAAATTGAGGACAGAAAAAATCTGCAAAGGGATATAGACAGGCGAAATGAGTGGGCAACAATTTGTGAGATGTAGTATAATATGGGAAAATGTGAGGTTATCCACTTTGGCAAAAATAATAGAAAAGAAAATTGCAATTTAAATGTAGAAAAATTGCAAGTGCTACAAGACAGAGAGACCTGAGGGTGTTTGTGCATAAAACACAAAAAGTTAGTATGCAGGTACAGCAAGTAATCAGGAAGGCAAATGGAATATTGGCCTTTATTGAAAGGGGGATAGAGTATAAAAGCAGAGAAGTCCTGCTCTATCTGTACAGGATATTGGTGAGACCACACCTGGAATGCTGCATGCACTTTTGGTCTGCGTATTTAAGGAAGGATATACTTGCATTGGAGGCTGTTCAGAGGTTGATTCCGGCGATGAGGGGGTTGTCCGATGAGGATATGTTGAGAAGGTTGGGCTGATACACTTTGGAGTTCAAAAGAATGAGAGGTGATCTGATTGAAATATATGATAACGAGGGGACTCGACATGATGGATCCAGAGAGGATATTGCCACTCATAGGTTAAACTAAAACTAGGGTACATCGTCTCAGAATAAGGGGTCACCCATTTAAAACTGAGATGAAGAGGAATTTCTTCGCTCAGAGGGTTGTAAATCTGTGGAATTCTCTGCCCCAGTGAGCTGTGGAGGCTGGGTCATTGAATATATTTAAGGCAGAGATAGATAAGGGATTTGAGCGATAAGGGATTAAAGGGTTATGGGGAGCAGTCAGAGAAGTGGAGCTGAGTCCATGATCAGATTAGTCATGATCTTATTGAATGGCACAGCTGGATCCAGGGGCCAAATGATCCACTCCTGCTCCTATTTCTTATGTTATTATTTTCTTATGAGATAATAACCCTGGGACTGTACATGGGGACCCTAACCCTGGGACTGTTCCTGGGGACTATAACCCTGGGACTGTACATGGGGACTCGAACCTGGGACTGTACATGGGGACTCGAACCCTGCGACTGTACATGGGCACTCTAACCCTTGGAGTGAACAGCTCTGGGGCTTTCCTGTTACAATTGTCTGGGATGTAACCAGAAGCTTAGCACTGAACATCGCCTTTAGGAGATGGTGAGAAATCCGAGGTGTGAGAATTTAACTCAGCTGTTACTTTACCAAGATGGCCGCGCATGTGCTTTGCTGCTCACTGAAGCAAGATGGCGGAGAACTGACCCTGCCTTCCTGTACAAAGATGGCCGCCGTCACCCCGTGCCTGTGACCGGGAGAAAGCCTCGAGGTGTAGCCGCCGATATTCCGGTTGTTATTCCGGGCTTCCGGCGGTCACCATTTGTTTATGAAGCCTCCTCGAATACCCGCTGCTCCATTACTCACCTCCGCCCCGCTGAAATTGAGCTGTTTTGTGGAGCACATTTCACCATGCCTGCTCGGCCATTACACACACCGCGCATGCTCAGAATACAGCCAGTTCCCGTGCCTGCGCACTGGGCGGCTGAAGTCTGGGGTCGGCACATTCACTGTCGCGAGGAATGCTGGGTAAATTGGAACAGCCAATCAGTGAATGGAAGATGATTTACTGAGCCCCCATTGGCCACTGAACCATGTTCATTCTAGCATTTAGACTTTGTTTCTGCTGCTCTGAATAACCCTCTACCTGAGCTCGAGATTAATGTTCTGTCTCAATATTGTTTCAAACACCGTGTGTCCAATATTTCATTTCTCCATAACCATCATCATCACAGGCAGTCCCTGGAAGCGAGGATGACTTGCTTTCACGCCAAAAAAGAATGAGTTCACAGGTGTTTTAATGAAGGACCTAATATTGCCGATCCCGAGCTGCATCTTGAAGGGTGGAAGATG
The DNA here is from genome assembly GCF_044704955.1 of Pristiophorus japonicus. Lineage (NCBI taxonomy): Eukaryota > Metazoa > Chordata > Chondrichthyes > Pristiophoridae > Pristiophorus > Pristiophorus japonicus. The sequence continues at coordinate 5,398,943 of NW_027253106.1, read as the reverse complement.
CCTGTGTTTGGAATTTTTTAACGTGTGGTGGCCGTTGCACACCAGACACCACACTGGCTTGACAGAGCTCGGTCTTGGTCCAGTGGCAAGGATTACCCCAGACGACTGGAGACCAGCTCTGCTGCACTGACTGAGCGCACACATATAGCAGTCTGGGCTGGGCCATGCTGCCCCAAGGCGCTTGCCCCTACAGGGCCCCAGACTCATGCTTCTCCTGGGCCCCGGTCACGTCCTTCTATAATCTCTTGCTGCTCCTTCGGCCCTCTTGCTGTGCCTGCCCGGACTGCAATTAGCGACGTGAATTTGCAGCTGTCACCATCCTACAATGGAATACCACCGCCGCACACTGCTCCTTCTGATGGCCACGACCTGCTGATGATCATAGAAACATAGAAACATATAAACATAGAAAATAGGTGAAGGATTAGGCCATTCGGCCCTTCTAGCCAGCACCGCCATTCAATGAGTTCATGGCTGAACATGCAACTTCAGTACCCCATTCCTGCTTTCTCACCATACCCCTTGATTCCCCTAGTAGTAAGGACTCCATTTAACTCCTTTTTGAATATATTTAGTGAATTGGCCTCAACAACTTTTTGTGGTAGAGAATTCCACAGGTTCACCACTATCTGCGTGAAGAAATTCCTCCTCATCTCGGTCCTAAATGGGCTTAACCCTTATCCTTAGACTGTGTCCCCTGGTTCTCGACTTGCACAACATTGGGAACATTCTTCCTGCATCTAACCTGTCTAACCCCATCAGAATTTTAAACGTTTCTATGAGGTCCCCTCTCTTTCTTCTGAATTCCAGTGAATACAAGCACAGTTGATCCAGTCTTTCTTGATAGGTCAGTCCCGCCATCTCGGGAATCAGTCTGCTGAACCTTCGCTGCACTCCCTCAACAGTAAGAATGTCCTTCCTCAGGTTAGGAGACCAAAACTGCACACAATGCTCCAGATGTGGCCTCACCAAGGCCCTGTACAACTGTAGCAACACCTCCCTGCCCCTGTACTCAAAACCCTCGCTATGAAGGCCAACATGCCATTTGCTTTCTTTACCGCCTGCTGAACCTGCATGCCAACCTTCAATGACTGATGTAGCAAGACACCCAGGTCTCGTTGCACCTCCCCTTTTCCTAATCTGTCACCATTCAGGTAATAGTCTGTCACTCGGTTTTTACCACCAAAGTGGATAACCTCACATTTACCCACATTATAATTCATCTGGCATGCATTTGCCCACTCTCCTAACTTATCCAAATCGCTCTGCTGCCTCATAGCATCCTCCTCGCAGCTCACACTGCCACCCAACTTAGTGTCATCCGCAAATTTGGAGATACTACATTTAATCCCCTCGTCTAAATCATTAATATACAGTGTAAACAGCTGGGGCCCCAGCACAGAAACTTGCGGTACACCACTAGTCACTGCCTGCCATTCTGAAAAGTCCCCATTTACTCCGACTCTTTGCTTCCTGCCTGACAACCAGTTATCAATCCATGTCAGCACACTACCCTCAATCCCATGTGCTTTAACTTTGCACATTAATGTCATGCAGGCCGGGACCATGCCGCTGCACGGGAGACTAATTCATGTTCCCTTACGTTACATGTTGGGCCTTTTCTTACTCTAGATTATTTCACTTCTCACGCAGTTCATCTTTGGCCACATCAAATCCCAAGCTTGTTTCGTTTGAGCATACGGCTTGTGGATGTCATACACTGAACCGATGTGTCTCACTTTACACACATTTGACGTTCCTTGAAAGAACTATCTTGCTTAAGACTGGAACTCTCTTATTTTCTATATTGTTTAACGATTTTTGAATGCGGTTAATAGATCTCCACACATACTGCCGACTGCCTTTGAAATGTTCTGGTCTTTGTAATTGTCTTTGCTAATTTTCATGGGTTAGTTGATTATAATTACTTGTTACTAACATACGTTGCAGAAATTTTTTGCATCAAAATAATTGTTTAATCACTTACTTTATCGGTTCTTTAGCTTCCCATCTGATCTGTGTTTCCTCTTGTCGGGGGAATCGAGAACTCGGTGGCAAAGTCTGAGCATCAGGGATCGCCCATTTAAAACGGAAATGAGGATGAATTTCTTCTCTCAGAGAGTCATGAACATTTGAAATTCTCCACCCCAGAGAGCAACGGACGCTGGGTCATTGAATATATTTAAGTTGCAGATAGACTGATTTTTGAAAGATAGGGAAGTCAAGCGTTATGCGGAGAGGGCAGAGAAGTGGAATTCAGGCCAAGATCAGATCAGCCATGATATTATTGAATGGCAGAGAGGGCTCAAGGGGCTAGATGGCCGACTTCTGCTCCTATTTCTTATGTTCTTAGCATTGATTAGGGGCTTGGTTTAGATGTAGGTTTAGTGGCTAGTGGCTGTGGTTTGTGGCTGTATGTTTGATTGGGATTAGTGATTGGGATAGTCAATATGATATTCGACTTAGGATATAGTGATTAACGTTGAAAGCACTATTGGCTATATAAGTGTCACTTGACTTGCCCTTTTCCAGTTCATGTTTTTAACCTCTCACAGACGAGTAAAAAAACAGCCTCACAATGTGTTAATTCAAGGAACCTTTGTTTCTGCGCAAGCCTCATTTCCTCCCATCTTTTACATCTCTACATTTCTCACAGAAAAATCAATTAGTGACATTAGATTTGGGGATTGTGGGACAATAACAGACGGATACAGTTGTTGTGCTGGTTACATTTAATAATCAGCCTGCTTGAAAAGGGCTTCTAACAATAATCTGTCACCAGGCCTCACCAGTCACCGTCTGATTCCACCATCATATCTTCATTGATTACCCACATTTCCCCCCTAACTAGAGCTGCTTTCAGCGGCATGGCCATTCCCCATACTGAGGCTCTCTCATTACCGAGCAGAGCATGAACACCGGCACAGACTGGTTAGTCCGAATGGCCCATTTCTGTCCCATATATCTGATGTAATTCTATAGTCTCAGTGTAAGTGGTCCATGTATTTGTTGCCTCGGTGTAAGGGGTCCCTGGATTTGATGCCTCAATATAAGTTGTCCATGGATTTGGAATCACAATGTATGTGGTCCCTGGATTTGGTGTCAACAACACCTCGTCGCTGGGACTGAGGGCAAACCCGCCGCCCAGCCACGCATTCAGCACAGAATGATCCCGATCAAATCTATTCCCAATTAACACTGCCCACATTAATTCACCAGAAACAGTCCAGTGCCAGCAAGGAACTGCAACCCCACGTCTAACTTCAGTGAAACACACAATACAAAACATTTTAAAGGAAAAATAAACACCATCATAGTTCAACATAGGCAATTAAAGGGCTGTAAATCCCATTCACTCATACACCTTCTTCACCCCTACTCTCCACCTCCCCCTCCCCACTCTCCACCTCCCCCACCCAACTACTCTTTCAACCCAACTCCCCAACCCCTCAACCCAACTCCTCTATCACCGCATTTCTCTCAAATCCTCAACCCAACTCCTCTTTTACGCCCACTTTCCAAACACTTCTCACCCAACTCCACTTTTAAATTTCAATTTAATTTTTAACATCACTTACACAAATCATCCACACTGGAGGTAAATCTCAGGACCTTCTGTGTAATGGTGAGATGATCACTGGGCAATAAAATGCCGAGACTGGTGGGAGGCTGCGTATTACCCTCGGTGATATTTAATCCCCTTTCCCACAGTTTACTGCGGACAAGTGGTCACCTTGGTGAAGGAATGGTCAGTGTGACATCAATTTCGAATCAAGAGCACACGAGAAATGGGTCATCAAAAAATGGTAAAGGGATTAAACATTCTGCAATTACATTGTAAATTAGAGCAAATAAAATGCTGGAAAATAACTGGCGAAGACAATAGCTTATCTCTGTGGAATTCACTGTCAACCATTAAGAATGATGTGTTTTGTTTACAGACACGCACACACACACGCATATATAGCAAGATTTTGTGTGTGCACTTTTCAGTTGTTGTGCTTAAACAGATGCATAACTTTTCTTAGGCCTTTAGGACGTTGCGGGAGCCCACCGGCGGTGCTTGGTGTGTGAGGATATAAGGAGACCGCGCGCGTTTGCTCCTCCCAAACCTGGGGGAATGGAGCAGATATTAAAAGGGACTCGGGCTCCCCTTTCACTGCCTATTTATACTTAAAGGAACAGTGCTGTTTATCTCGGAGTGTCGGGGGACTTCACGAACCGAACTCCCATTAACAGTTGTTCCCTTCTGTACTGTGCAGTGATTGAAAGGCTGTCGATTTCAGTGACTTGCGCCTTTCTAAAATGTCTCACTCTTTTTGATGATCCATTTGACTTGAATTTGAAAAGACTTCAGAATTGTGCAGTGTGACGAAAGTTTCGTTTAAAGCTGGAGTAAAAGGTGTTTCAAAATATTATTTCTAACCCTCCCCCATCCCCCAAATTTTAGAACACTCTGCAATATTGACTGGGACGTTCCCAAGTTCTTTCCTTGATCTGTGCTGTGAGTTGATCTCAGCCAAGGCAGCAGTTCAGGGGTTATAATTGTCCTCGGTATCAGTGGCCTAAATATGATTAAAAATTAGCCAGTGCCCCTGCTCTTGATACCGATTCAATGACCTCAACTGGGAAATGACCTCAACTGGGAAGTGTGTGGTTGTAACTTGAGGGCAGTACTGGACACGACTCTGATGCCTACCACAGTGGGAATGTCTATCCTGTACTTAAAGTAACAACGTTTGTCACCTCAATTTGCAGGGTATTAGCAGGTGAGGGTCTGCAGCTGGGAAACTGAAACCAAACATCATGGCTAGATTTGAGAGATTCAACGGATTGATCAGGATCACCCTATCATCAGCCTTTGGAAAAACACCAATCACAGCGGTGAGAAACAGGACACATGTTCTGTGTGTGGATGCACCTTCAATCAATCGTCTAGCCCTTGAGACTCGTGTGGCCAGCTGACTCAACACTGTAAATTTGGGGACAGTGGGAATGGATGCAGATGCACGTTGGGTAGAAAGACATCAGGGAGAGACCGTTTACCAGCTGAGTGTGGAAAGTGATTCAGTCTCTCATCTCACCAACTGACATTCGAGGACTTAGATAGCAGACTTTCTCCTGTGAATATATAGCTGGGTCACTGGGCCGTGATATATTTACTTGTTCATCTTGTTGACTGTAAACCTTTGCTAATTACTTGCTGTGATGGGTTTACTATACATTTTTCTTTAAATACATTTACTGAGTGGATTCAAATTTAAATTGAAACCAGATTTGGACGATTCTCTATTCACACATCGAAGATGAGAGAGATGCTGTCAGGTTGTCTGCCTTTCCAGTCACACTGGTGTCTGAAATGTTTTCCCACAGACATGTTGTGGAAAAATATTTCCGAGACTGTATAATATATAAAGAGAGGTTTATTAAATCGGAGACAAAGCTTTGGGAGAAGTGTTAGAGACCCCTCTCTCTGAACCAGCTTCTCAATTTGGTATCTCCAGTGAGGTTCTTTTATCTTACAAATTACAATTTAAATCACATGCTTTAGCACTAGTCCTTAAGTCTAATCATCGCATTACAAGGTTTACAAAGCTTTTCATACAATTACTATCCAAGGCTGAGCTCTTGATATAAACCATCCTCGCATTGTGACAGGGCATTATTAACAAGTGCAGGCTTTTTAGCACCGATATAGACAAACATACCACCACTTATCTCTCCAGTCGTTCATTATCTCACTTTCCTATCTCCAAAACTCAAGGCCAGTATACCTTGAAGTCTAACTGTTTTTTTTTTATATAAAGCATAATGCATCAGTATTGTCCCTTACAAAATTGATTAAAGGGGAAAATAAAAACAAATGTTTGTTCCGGTATACTCGTCAAGTATATGTCCAAAAATCCGCTCCAACAATATTCCCCCTTTATGTCCTGGAGGATGTTCATGAAATCCAGATGACCACAATGACAGTAGCATGGTGTCATATATTCGTCCTTTGGGGTATGTTACTTCCCTGATGTTCCATATGTCCACCTTGCCTGAAGCTCGAGGCTACTCTTCAAAGATAGTGGTCGATGTCATCGTCATCTGTTTCTTCATCCTTGGTGTCTTCAAGTATTTCCATCAGGTGTGCTTCTTCTTCGGCGATTGCACTGGCTATTGGCATCAGTCGAGCCATCATAACTTTACAGCAAATATTAAAACACCCGATAATCAGACAACAAGTAATTATTATGACAACCAGATTAATTACTCCACGCATAAAATAGGACCCACAGGATTCCATTAACAGCCAGTCAAACCAGCCAGATCCTCCTGCTGTCGTGGATAACTTCTTTACCTCCCTTCTTATGTGATCAGCGAGGTTGGTTATGTTTTCTGAATTATCGGGAATGTAAGTGCAACATTCAGCTCCAATTCAGGCACATGTGACCCCACTTTGTGCTGGTATATAATCTCGGGCCATTCGGTTCAGGAGTACCATTGAGCGTATGGCTACCATTTCAGCCGTTATGCCCTCCATTGCTTCAGCAGTGTCGTTAACTATCTGTTACAGTACCCGCTCTAGGTTACGTAATTCATGTATGGTGCTTCCTATCCCGAATGTGAGCATCATGACCCCAAATAGCCTCTTCTCCGGGGTAAGATCTCGTCTTAGTCGACCTGGTGTCTGTACTTCTGCTAAAGTGTGTACCCGTGTGACAAAAGGGACCACATATCTCAAATAACAGGACCCCCTCCAGTTCTGAGGCAACCAGGGGTAGGCCTTATGCGCGCACACATAATAAGTGCCATTTTATGCTGTGAGATTCGATCCTTATCTCTCTCTCAGCCCCCGTCGCCACCTAATCTTAGGGTCCCAGTCCTGGCTACTTGTCTGATTCTTCAAACCCTCTATTTCAAAGGACCCCTGGTTTGTTGTTTCGCTGGCTATTATGTTCCACCTGGTGAGGTTAAAGTATCCTGCTACAAAACCTGTTTCCTCACCAGTCAGGGTTCTAGTGAAACAAATGTCAGCAGTGGGCCTTCCAACTGCTGAGATGTTGGTCTAAACCAGGAACGTGGGTCGTACCAACCTATTGTATTCCGGCTGGTACCATCCGTCAATGCATCCAAAAGTTAACCGCCCCGATCTCCACGTTTCTTTATCCCTACTCATGTTCCAAGTATCATTGACTTCCCCTGTACCGTTTTGTCGCATTACCCACTCCGCTACTTCCGAAATGTTAAGGGAGATTGACCTCAAAGGGATGCCTCCTTTGCTATGGATGGGGATGAACAAACATACCCAGCAACTGGAAAAGTTCTCATTTTGCGCAAAAACATAAGACATGTACAAAAAGGTATTCACATTTAACTCTCGTTTCGGTCTAGCTAGCAGGCCGGACCTAACACGATCTATGATAATCTCACTGATCGCAATATATAGTTTCATCTTATTACTATATAATTAACAAACAGTCAAAGGCAAAATGGCCGGATGGCTTTGAAGAATCTCTCGCTGTCAATCTGTAAATAGACAAACAACAACAAATAATACGTGTGCTAAACGGCTGCTTCAAAAATCTTAAGCTGGGTCCGATGCTTCCATTGTCCGTTCCCTTTAACATCGATGCAGGCACAAGTATCCCTGCTGATTATAACCTCATACGGTCCTCTTCATTTTTGGGGCAAACCCCGGTTTTCCCTGGAGGACCCTTACCAGAACGCGATTTCGCACCAACGGGACTTCAGGGAGCTTTGTCAGCTCTGCTTCCGCGTCCCTTTCTTCCTGATTGTCCCTAACAAATTTACACATCACTTTTAATTGAGTACTTATTTCCAAAACATACCGTTTTATTTTGTCTTTTAATGGGCCAATATCGGCCCCCCCTGTTATGATGTTCTCTGGTAATTGTATCGCCCTTACTGTCATTAGTTCATAAGGAGTTAATCCGGTTGTCCGGTTTGTCGTGGCTCTTAACTTCATCAATATAATGGGTAATACATCTGTCCACGTTTTCCCTGACGTTTTCATGGCCTTTGCCAGAGCGATCTTAAGGGTACGGTTCATGCGCTCTACCATCTCAGAACACTGCGGGTGGTAGGGGATGTAGAATTTTTGTTTTATGCCCATCAGCTGGCATATTGTTTTTACAATTTATTTTTTTCCGGTGAAGTGGGTGCCTTGCTCAGAATATCCTTGCCACTGTTGAGGCAGTGCAATCACGTGTGGGGAAAGCTTCCACCCACCGGATAAATTGATTTATAATCACTCGGCAATATCTTGTTGCATGGGATGGGGGCAATTTGTACGTGTTCCCATGGCCCCCGTGGAGGGGGCTGGCGTCCCATTTTAATTTTAATGGGCCTGCCTGTATTATATTATGCGCAGGTAACGCATCGATGGCAATATTTGGCGATATCTCTCCCCATCCCTTTCCACCACCAATCACTTCCTCTCGTCCTGAATGAGACAGGCCATGATGCAACTCCAATAAGGTATTCTGTATGCATTCAGGAGCCATTACCTTATCGTTTCGTCTCCAAACGTTATCCTTCCCTTGCGTTGCGCCCTGCTTTGTCCACATACCTATTTCCTCCTCTGAAGTGTTCTGGTGTAGTTTCTCAATACTTATCTGTTCGTCTCGGACCACAGCGGCACTGACTGAGGCTTCCTCTCACTCTTCCTGTTCTAATGCCTTCTGTGCAGCTACGTCTGCAGCTTTATTTCCCTGGTGACTCAGCCAATCTGGACTGGTTCGGTCCGGCTCCCTCCTGTGGGCTTTAATTTTGATAACCACTACCTGTTGTGGTTTATTACTGGCTGCTAAAAGAGCTTCTATTCTCAGCTGATGCTTTATGGGATGTCCGCTCATTGTGAAAAAAACACTTCTCCCTCATGCTGTCATATAATCGTGTACTACCCCGAATGCATTTCTACTGTCCGTATAGATATTAACAATCTTATTTTCAGATTCTTCCAGTGCCCGGGTGAGGGCTACCAGTTCTACCACTTGTGCTGACAACCCCCCATTAATTCGCCCTGATTCAACTGTCTCTAGATTCTGGTTAACTATGGCCCATCCGGGACGAGGTAGTCCCCCTATGTATTTTCGTGAGCCGTCCACAAACAAGATTTGTTCTGCGGTTTGAAGGGGGGCGTCTTTTATTCTATCCTGTTTCATATCCTCACATACCTCTTCACAAAAGTGGGTTCCCCTTCACCCATTATACCTTCTGCGGGGTTATTTCCTACATCCCTAATTATGGTTACCGCTTTGTTGGGTGTTAAGAGGACTGCTTCCCACTTTTCCCGTCGCATATTAGCTACGGTTCTCAGTTTTCCTGTGTTTAACATTTCTACCAATGTGTGTTTAATTTGGAGAATGATGTTACCAGTCATCACCACAGGTTCGCTCATTTTACCGCCCAAGCTGCGCAATCTAGCGTGGCTATACTTTTGGATAACCCAGTCACCACCGGGCTTTCGGTGGTACAGTAATAGGCTATAGGTCTCCTTTTATCCCCATGATATTGTGTGCGCACGGCCATATAGAACCCACCTTCATTGTTACAGTGGATGTGGAAATCCTTACCCATGTCAGGCAGTCCCAATCTAGGGGCGGAGACTAGTTCTGACTTGAGTTTACTATACGCCTGTTCTTGTTCAGGGCCCCACTCTATGAGGTCTAGGGCCGGTTTCCCCCCTTTCACTAATCTTTATATTGGCTCAGCAATTTTTGCAAAATCATGGATAAAGTTCCGGCTGTAAGTAAAGAGGCCCAGTACCTTCTTCACCCCCGTTACCGTGACTGGTCTAGGCATGTCCTCGACAGCCTTTTTCCTATCCGAGGGCATTTCTTTCAGCCTATTTGAGAGGCAGTACCCTAGATACAGGACCTGGGATTTTCCTACCTGGGCCTTTTTGAGGTTAACTTTAAGGCGCGCCGTTTGCAGAGCCCTTAATACTAAGTATAGGGTTGCCTGATGTCGTTCCTTGGTTTCTGATGCTATTAATATGTCGTCGACATACTGTAAAATACTATTTCCTGCCGGTACCTCTATTTGTTTTGATATATCCCTCATGACTCGATAGAATATGGCAGGACTATTATGGAATCCTTGTGGTAATCGGGTCCAAGTATATTGTTTATCCTCCACCGTGAAGGGAAATTTTTCTTGTGATTCTGGGTCCAGGGGAAGGGCCCAAAAACCATTGGCTGTGTCCAGGACTGTAAAGATCTTATGTTCAGGGGATAATCCATGAAGGATTGTGGAGGGGCTGGCCACTATCGGGTGTAATTTTGGGGTGACCTTGTTAAGGGCAGTGTAATCGATAGTTAGTCTATAACTCCCATCTGGTTTCCCTACCGGCCATGTTGGAGAGTTAGTGGTGCTAACTGTTTCTTTGACGATACCCTATTCCACTAGCCCTCTTACTATTTCTACAACCGCTGTTCTAGCTTCAGGTCTAATAGGGTATTGTCGGTGTGGTTTATGAGATGGTCCAGGGAATTTAATAGGATCCATCTTCGCCTTCCAGTGTCTAATTCTGTCTGTGCCCAAACCCCGGGCACACAGACACATATGCCTCCATACCCTCCAGTCCCGAAAAGCCAGTCAGTTTTTGTGGCTGTAGCTACACCTATACTTTCCACATGGTGGGCTATCTGTCCAAAATCTCCCTTACTGCCATCCGCCATTGCCCATGTCAATTTCCCCTTGCCGCAATCAATCAGGGCCTTAAATTCCCTCATTACATCATTCCCCAATAGTGTTCCCTCACGATTCTTGCATACGCAAAATCGCATGGGTATATATAAGTTATCAATTTCCACCAATTGGGTGGTGCTCAGGTAGGCCAGTGTGGGCCGCCCATCTATTCCGTTTATCAGAGCCTTCTTGGTGACGAGAAGGGGCATATTGTTAATGGATTTTGAGGCTCCCGTGTCCACGAGCATCTCAAACAGTCGACCCCCTACTCGTGCAGACACATATATCCTTCCCTCCTTTTTACTTTGTACAGGGGCCGCCAGACATCACAGGGTGACTTTGTACGCCTGACACTGCTGGTATTCCTGTTCTGACAGGGTCCTTGCTTATTAGGATAGCCATTTTTACCATAGCATGTCGCTTCCAGGTGTCCTTTCTTACCACAATACGGACATTGATTTTCACTGCCTTTCCCTTTGCATTCCCTGGCAAAATGGCCCGGTTTTCCACAATTATGGCAAGTCCCCCTTTTCTGCCCTCCTCCTGTTCCCGTGGCATAGATCTTTTCCTGCTTTATCTTTGTCTGAGATTTTTCATCGCCCCCTCCCTGGACGCCACTAGCCCACTCGAACAGTTCATCATAATCCTGGGTTACAATTACTCCCATTTGTATAATGGTCTGGTGTGCAGCGGATAGTCCGTCCTTAAATGCTCAGTCACCGCAACCTGGGTTTCCCTGTCCAGAGCATTCTTGCTATATCTGGAACAATCGTTCCCCATACTTTGAGGCGCCTTCCCCTTTTTGCTGTTTGGTTTTCCCCACCTCTGATGTCAGGCTAACCGGTCTATAATTCTCTCCCTCCTTGTTTTAGTTCCATAAACAGTTGAATTTGTTACAGAAACAGGGGAATTCCTTCCAGGAACATAGAAATTAGGAGTCGCAGAAAGAGCGGAATTGAGCTCCAGGAACACATGAATAATCACAGTCCATCGCAATTAGATCCAGAAACAGGGGAATTACGTTTAAAAGCAGGAGAGTTATCTCCAGAAAAGTTGCATTTTCGTGTTCATGTTGCAGGGTAATTAGGAGAGCGCACCATAATCAGGACGTTTCGGAGCCATATATATCGGCAAACTACCAGATTCGTAAAAAGTACAATTATGTGCTTCATAAACAGCACAATTTGGAGCTTCGGAAAAAGGGAAATTAGGAGCTCCACAGGGATTTCCCCAGAAAAAAATGTATTAGCTCAGAAACTGTTCAAGTACCAACAGAATCAGGGGTGATACCTCCAGAAACAGATGCATTACGAGATCCACAAGCTGGGACTTTAGGTACTCCAGCAAAAAGATGAGCTCCAGAAATAAGGGGATTATCTCCAGGAACAGAGGAATTAAGAGCTGCTGAGAGGGAAATTAGGAGTTCCATGAAAGCTAGAATTATTTCAGGAACAAAGGGATTAGCTCCAGAAACAGGGTGAATGGGATATTCTTAATTGCAGGAATGAATTCCAGAAACTGGGGAATTAGATCCAGAAATATTGGAGTTAACTCCATAAACTAGGGATTTAAGTGCTCCAGAAACATTGCAACTTGGAGCTCAAGAAAGTACTGACTTATGTCCAGAAATATGTTGATTAGCTCCAGAAAGAGTGAAAATCACATGCTTCAGAAACAGAGGACTTTCTAGCTAGAGAAACAAGGTGATTAGCTTCAGGGGAAGTTGCTCGAAACAGAGCAATTAGGAGCACCACAGACTGGGCAATGAGCAGCGCAATGAACAGTGGAATTAGCTCCGGAAACTAAAGTATTAGCTCCAGAAACAGCGGACGTAGCTCCAGAAACAGAAGGATTAGGATTAACAAGAGACGATTTGCCATATATATAGGCAAATTAGCTGTTCCTGTGGCAGGGAAATTAGCAGAGCGCACCATAGATGAAATAGCCCCAGAACAATGGGATTAGCTCCAGAAACAGAGGGAATGGGATCTCCATAAATAAAGGAATGAATTCCAGAAACAGGGGAATTAGCTCCAAAAACATTGGAATTAGCTCCATAAACATGGGTGTTAGTTGCTCCAGTAACACCTCCTCTGGAGCCTACTTTGATCATTTATTGCCCGATTAGCAGCCACCTCCATTTTCCCATTTAGTATTCAATCAATCCTGCATTCCACTGCAACACAGACCTACAACTTTGTCGTTTTTCGCTGTCTATTATTTTCAGGTCCTGTCCTTGTTGATGAAGTCTGTAATCTTAAATATTTTCCTAAAAGATCGGATTGATCATCCGACTGTTCGTAAAATCGAGTTGTTCATCCAAGGAATCTGCACGACCTGCAGAGTTTGACAGAATTTTGTGTTTTTATTCATTTTGCCTCCGTATCCCTTTTAACGCGCTGTTCTGTTGGTCTGGGAGCAATCTCTGTCTGTTTAAAATGGTGTGTTATCAGAACCGGGGCATTCTATGTCTGATTAAAAGGGATGCGCTGTCTGTTGCCGATCTCAAATTTCAAATTTAACAAACTGCCATTGGAGGAACCAAGAATTTTAGTTTGTTTGAGACAAAGAAAATCTCTTTTGCCTGTGCCTTGCTCCTGATCAGTGACGCTGGTATATATCAGGGCAATCCCCTGGGTCCTGCTCCTGATCATTAATACTGGGATATATTGGGCAATCCCCTGGGTCCTGCTACTGATCAGTAATACTGGGATATATTGGGGCAATCCCTGTGTCCTGCTCCTGATCAGTAATACTGTGATATATTGGGGAAATCCCCTGGATCCTGCTCCTGATCAGTGATGCTGGGATATATTGGGGCAATCCCCTGGGTCCTGCTCCTGATCAGTGATGTTGCTATATTTTGGGGAAACCCCCTGGGTCCTGTTCCTGATCAGTGATGCTGGTATATATTGGGGCAGTTCAATGGATCCTGCTGCTGATCAGTAAAAACGGGATATATTGAGGCAATCCCCTGGATCCTGCTCCTGATAATTGATGCTGGGATATGTTAGGGCAATCCCCTGGGTGCTGCTCCTGATCAGTGATGTTGGGATATATTGGGGCAATCTCCTGTTCCTGATCATTTACGGAGGAAAATATTGCGGCTAATCTCCTGTTTCCTGGTCCTGATCAGAGATGCTGGGTTATAATGGGGTAATAATCTGGAGGCTGATGCTGATCAGTGTGAAAAGTATTCAGCTGGAATGATTTTGAATGATAGAGGAGAAAAATGTTGGTCAGCCAGGTTAAGTGCCAGGATTTGTGGATATGGACACCAAGATCTCTCTGCTCATCTAGAATTTTCTAATTCGTGCCATTTAAAATCTACTGACTTTCCATATTAGTGCTCCCAAGGGGTATCGCTTCATACTCCTCAACGTTGACCTCCATGTGCCATGCTTCTGCCCATTTCAACATCCTGTCTCAATCAGCTCAAAGCTTATAACTAGCCACATCACTACCTACTACTGTGCCAAATTTTGTATGATCTGCATAGTTTTTCATTCCGCTCTTTACAACTTATTCCAGGTGTTTATCATAATTGCATACAGTAATGGAGCCAAAATTGGCACCTGGGTATCAGCACAGCAAACCCGCTCACAATCTGAAAAACATCCACCTAACACCATGCTTTGATGTTGTTACTGAGCTAATTCTGCACGCCCACTTTCCATTTAGTTCCCTGCAATTCCATCTTTGTAATGACGACTTGTGTGTGACTTTGCCAACACGGTCACAGTGTAGCAAGATACAAAATGAACGCCATCAGGTCAAATAATCGCAAGAAAACGTTCTGCTGATTAGCAATTACCGCCGTCCCTCAGATGAAGAATCAGCTCTTCTTCATGTTGAACACAACTTGGAAGAAGCAGAACGTTATCTGGGTATGGGACATTACTGATCATCAACAAGAGTGGCTCCGTCGCACCACCATTGACCGTGCTGGCCGAGATCTACATTGTCATAGCTGCCAGACTGGCCTTTCGCATCACATAAGTGTCAGGCAATGTCAACCTCCATCAATCGAGATTCTAACCACCTTCCCTTGATAATCAACAGCATTACAATCGCCGAATCCCCGACTAACAAATCCTGGGGTCACCATTGAGCAGAAACTTAACTTGGCCAGCTACATAAATAACGTGGCAACAAGAGCAGGTCGGAGTCCAGGTAATCTCGGGGAGAGTCTCGACTCCACACTCAGATTTTCAAGCATCTACAATGCACATGTCAGGATTATGATGGAGTACTCTCCACTTGCCTGACTGAGTGCACCTTCAACAACATTCAAAAAGCTCGGCACCATCCAGGACAACGCAGCCCGCTTGATGATCAAAGCATCCACCAGCTTAAAGATTCACTCCCTGCAACATGAGTGCACCGTAACTGCAGTGTGTACCATCTGCAAGATTTACTGCAGCAACTCGCCAAGGCTTCTTCAGCAGCACCACCCAAACCATGCAACCTCGACCAGCAAGATTTTCAAGGGCAGCAGGTGCATGGGAACAGCATCACTTGGAAGAGGCACACGGGGCTACACATCAACCTGACATGGTAATATTTTGCCGATGCTCCATCGTCGCTGAGTAAACATTCTGTAACTCTATCCCGAACAGTACTGTTACCACAAGGATTGCCGCAATTCATGAAGACATTTCACCACCATCTTCTCAAGGGTAATTAAGCGATGGACAATAAATGCTGGCTTTGCCAGCGATAACCACATCCTGGAATGAATTAAAAAATCTAGGGAATCCCCACCTTTATCCGCTGATATGTATTGCACGTCTTGTACCAGAAATTCTCGAAACAAAGGTCGCTGGATACTTGTGACCAGAGGTGAACACTTTTCATTGACACCAACGTTATATTCCAGGTGAATAATTGACATATAATTAGTGTGAACGGTATAGAGGGCGCGTTATTCATAAAATATATTGAGCTCAGCATTTTGAGCCTAAACTTAGCAAGACAAACAACAGAGGGAGAAATACTATCTTAGATTTAATGAATTAAATTGTACAGGTGGGTGAGAATATTTTGGTGGCATTGATCCTAATTCAGTAAAATTTATTGTATTTATGTTAAAGGAAACAGATAGACTAGGAGTTACAAGTTTCAATTGGGGAAAGGCCAATTTTAATGTGGTGAGATGCGATTTATCGAATGTGGACTGGAAACAACTACTGAAGGTAAATCAGTGCCGGAGTAGTGTGAGGCATTCGAGGAAGAGATCGAGAGATTTCAGAGCAAATATGTTTCTTTCAAGAAAAAGTGTGGAGCTCAACCACGAGAGCCTCATGGATGTCAATTAATAAAATGAGACAAAAAAGGGAAGCTTAACTCAGATACAGAAATCTAAATACTACCGAAAGCCAAGCGGTAAATGGAATTTAAAAAAATTTCAGAACTATGACAAAATATTGGCAAGTGAAATCAAGGAAAACACAAAGATATTTTATAAATACATGAAAGGCAAAAGCCTACCTACAGAAAGTGTATGGCCTGTTAGAGACCAAAACAGTAACATTTGTTTGGATTTGGAAGAGGTGGGAATGTTCCTCAACGAAAAATGTGTATCTGTCTTCACAAGGGATACGATGCAGAAATTGTAGTTAAGGGTTGGTGTGTGAATTATTAGATCAGATAAATGTAGTTAGAGTGGAAATGTTAAGTTATTTTTAGCATTTTGGAAAGAAGAGACTTCACTGGGCTCGGAAGAAATGTAATCCAGGCTATTAAGATAAACAATAGAGAAAGTAGCGGAGGCTCTGGCCATCAATTTCCAATCCGCTATGGAACAAAAGTGTGGTGCCAGAGGACTGGCGGTTTGCTAACACTGTACCATTGTTTAAATAAGAAAGGGGTTCACCGAGTAATTCAAGCTGTGTGACCCTGAACTAGACCGTGGGAAAATAATCAGAAAAAGTCAGAGCGACAGTATTAATCATTCATATGTAACGGCACGGATTAATCAAGGACAGTCAGCATGGATTTGTTAAGGGAAACTCATGTCGAACTAACATGATTGAATTTTTTGAGGCGGTAACAAGGAGATTCGGTGAAGACAGTTTGTTTGATGTAGTCTGCATGGATTTAAATCATTGCTTGCAGCAAATTCTGCATTGAAGAAAAATAAAAATCATCGGATCCAAGGGAAAGTGTCAAGTTGGATCCATAATTTCCCAGTGGCATGACGCAAAGGCAAATGATTGGGGTGTTTTTGTGACTGGAAGATTGTTCCCAGTGGTGTTCGGCAGGGCTCAGTGCCAGGTCCCTTGCTGTTTGTTTAATATATCAATGCTAGAATTTCCATTAGTTTCTCCCAGCTACCCATCACTTACCACCCATTTAAACGCTGAGATGTTATAACACCCGGTTATCTCCCATTTACCCAGAAATGGAAACTAACGTCCATCTCTCGCCTATTTATTAGCCATTTATCGCCAGCATTAGTTTTGGAATCAAGTTAACGGCGACATTTAATTTAATCACTCGTCCATATAGTTATGATGTCAACATCTAGAAAACAGATTTTAATGGAAACTAACGCCCATAAATCGCCCAGCCTAACGTTAGCCTAAAAAGACGCTGAAAAAAAGCTGCATTGAACTGATCTTAACCCAGCGGCATAGAATCCATTTCGTAAATGGAAGGACTTTTCTAGAAAAGGCTGCTTCAATTTCTGGAGAGCATTGATTTAATCTGTGAGTTATTTTAAGGTGAATATCAAAATGTAAGAAACATTTTATAATACTGTGGACGAAGTTACACTAATTTATGAAATTTCGGATGAAAAAATAATATTTCTGAAGAATAGGTCGAATAGTAATTTTAATGGGGCCTGAAATTTCTCAGCCTGTATTGATGACTACTCACATGCTGCACACGAGAGGTGAAAGAAGGGATATTGAAGAGCATTATCTGCCCAATTAAGGACGTGGCAGGAGGAGGAGAACATACACCCGACGCATTTCCAGAGAGAAACGGTCTTACCTGAACGTGCTGGTGAACACGTGCCTTAGGAAAGTATGATTCCAAAGGAGGTCATCGCTGGTATAGGCCAGATCATCAAGGAGATCTGCAGCCTAACAGCACCATCATGACCGTGCTGCCCTTTGAGGTCAAGGTTACTGCGGCACTTTCCTACTATGCATCTGGCTCCTTTCAGGCATCAGCAGGCGAAATTTGCGATATCTCTCAGTATGCCACGCATTGCTGCTTTCGATAGGTTACTGAGGCCCTTTACGCTCAAAGGATGGACCTGATAAGCTTCCCTTTGACCAGGGTGGCACAGACTGAGGGGGCTTTGGATTTCTCCAGAATAGCAAAGATCCCCAAGTTACAGGGAGGAATACACAGCACGCACATCGCCCTGCGAGCACCCTTTCAGGATGCAGAGGTGTTTCTGAACCCAAAGGGAGTCCACTCCATGAATGTGCATCTCGTTGTAGACCACATGGAAATAATCATGGCATTCAATGCAACATTTCCAGTCGGCATCCCTGATGCACTCATCTTGCGTGAGAGTACTTTGCCTGACCTGATTATGAGTCAGCCATAAGTCACGGTTGGATGCTGCTGATAAAGGATATGGCCTTACCAGCTGACTGATGGACTCCCCTGCGTAAGCCGCAGACAGAAGCCGAGAGGTGATAACATGAAAGCGACATCGCCACACAAAATGTCGTCGAAAAGATAATTGAAATGCTTAAGCAACACTCCAGATGCCTGGACCATTCAGGAGACGAATTGCAATAATACTCTGAGCAGCTTGCTCAATTAATTGTGGTGTGCTGCATGCTGCATAAATTGGCTATCAGGTAGGGATAAGAATTGCCAAATGGGACTGCCGGTCCACCTCACGAGAGAGGAGAAGACGATGAGGATGAGATGGACGATGACCTCGGGGAAGACACTCAGGCTGATGTTGAAACCTTGCCCTCACTCTCCTCTACAACGCAGGAAAGGGCCCGTTGTGACTACACAGCTGAAAGGTTTATGTCTGCAGCTCATAAATGATAGGTTTGCGTTAGGTTTGTGACAAGTACCGTTAGATTTGATGCTAACCTTTCATGGAAAGGACTCGCCGGAGTTTAGCGCTACAAGTAGCTGAATACAATGCACAACAAACATCGTTTTTATAAATACGTTTAACGATATATTTTTTTCATTAAAACATAACACAATACAACACAACACAACAGTACCCCCTCCCCCACCTCAACCCAAATTTTCAACATTTTAACGTTTTAGCAATACAATAACAGCAGATTTTAATAAAAAATCCTTCACAACCCACTCTCTTCCAAACCATTCCAACAATGAAATATTTAAAAACAGGAACAATTTAATCAACTAAAAGTAAACCGAAACACACACCCACCACACAGACAACAATATTTACATATAACAAAACACATTCCTCCAACCTTACTGCCACGCTCCTCCATAACTTTCCGCCGGTCTGATCAGCACCTCTTTCATTCACCTACCAACACCAAGGTGATTATGGTGGAGAGGACAATCTGTGGAAATATCCTCTGAGCCAGATGCAACAGCTTCCGCTGGCTCGCATGAGTCTCGGGCAATGGGGGTGCGGCACATTGGGGAGCAGTGCCGGGTTCCTGTACCAATGATTGCATTCTGGCACCAGTGTCCCTGGTTATTATCTCCAGGGCCACCGCTATCTGTGTCATTTTCTCCATCACTTTAGTGGATAGGGTGGCCATCTGCTGAGATATTCCACCCATTGCCTGGAGGAGCTCTTGATAAAACTCAACGCTTCTCCAGGACAAGTTAAACATGTACACGCTAAGATCTCCTGTTCGTGGAGATGTTCGACTTCGTTGAACCAACCGCCGCCTGGTCGTCACCGGCAGTGAATCACTGAAGGCACCCTGTGGCAAAGCACTTGGTCCCGCTAACTCCTCGTTCGAGGAGAACGTGGCCGCAGGAACACTGGAAGCTGCGGCTGCTGCAGGCTCCTTCTTAATATGCACATATATTGGGCGAGCCAAACTGGAAGCAATACGGTGGAGGAGGATTTCCTGGAGTGCATAAGGGATGGTTTTCGAGACCAATATGTCGAGGAACCAACGAGGGGGGAGGCCATCTTAGACTGGGTGTTGTGTAATGAGAGAGGATTAATTAGCAATCTCGTTGTGCGAGGCCCCTTGGGGAAGAGTGACCATAATATGGTGGAATTCTGCATTAGGATGGAGAATGAAACAGTTAATTCAGAGACCACGGTCCAGAACTTAAAGAAGGGTAACTTTGAAGTTATGAGACGTGAATTGGCTAGGATAGATTGGTGAATGATACTTAAGGGGTGGACTGTGGATGGGCAATGGCAGACATTTAGAGACCGCATGGATGAACTACATCAATTGTACATTCCTGTCTGACGTAAATATAAAAAAGGGAAAGTGGCTCAACCGTGGCTATCAAGTGAAATCAGGGATAGTATTAAAGCCAAGGAAGTGGCATACAAATTGGCCAGAAATAGCAGCGAACCCGCGGACTGGGAGAAATTAGAACTCAGCAGAGGAGGACAAAGGGTTTGATTAGGGCAGCGAAAATGGAGTACGAGAAGAAGCTTGCAGGGAACATTAAGGCGGATTGCAAAAGTTTATATAGGTATGTAAAGAGAAAAAGGTTAGTAAAGACAAACGTAGGTCCCCTGCAGTCAGAATCAGGGGAAGTCATAACGGGGAACAAAGTATGGCAGACTAATTGAACAAGTGCTTTTGTTCAGTATTCACAAAGGAGGATATAAACAACCTTCCGGATATAAAAGGTGTCAGAGGGTCTAGTAAGGAGGAGGAACTGAGGGAAATCTTTATCTGTCGGGAAATTGTGTTGGGGAAATTGAAAGGATTGAAGGCCGATAAATCCCCAGGGCCTGATGGACTGCATCCCAGAGTAATTAAGGAGGTGGCCTTGGAAATAGTGGATGCATTGACAGTCATTTTCTAATATTCCATTAACTCTGGATCCGTTACTATCGAGTGGAGGGTAGCCAATGTAACCCCACTTTTTAAAAAAGGAGCGAGAGAGTTAACAGGGAATTATAGACCGGTCAGCCTGACCTCAGTAGTGGGTAAAATGATGGAATCAATTATTCAGGATTTCATAGCAGTGCATTTGGAAAATGGTGACCTGATAGGTCCAAGTCAGTATGGATTTGTGAAATGGAAATCATGCTTGACAAATCTTCTGGAATTTTTTGAGGATGTTTCCAGTAAAGTGGACAAGGGAGAACCAGTTGATGTGGTATATTTTTAACTTTCAGAAGGTTTTCGACAAGGTCCCAAA
The DNA here is from genome assembly GCF_044704955.1 of Pristiophorus japonicus. Classification (NCBI taxonomy): domain Eukaryota; kingdom Metazoa; phylum Chordata; class Chondrichthyes; family Pristiophoridae; genus Pristiophorus; species Pristiophorus japonicus. Next base: position 5,377,925 of record NW_027253106.1, on the reverse strand, counting down.
CAAGAGATTAATGTGCAAAGTTAAAGCACATGGGATTATGGTTAGTGTGCTAACGTGGATTGAGAACTGGTTGTCAGACAGGAAGCAAAGAGTAGGAGTAAATGGGTACTTTTCAGAATGGGAGGCAATGACTAGTGGGGTACCGCAAGGTTCTGTGCTGGGACCCCAGCTGTTTGCATTGTTCATTAATGATTTAGACGACGGCATTAAATGTAGTATCTCCAAATTTGCGGATGACACTAAGTTGGGTGGCAGTGTGAGCTGCGAGGAGGATGCTATGAGGCTGCAGATTGACTTGGATAGGTTAGGTGAGTGGGCAAATACACGGCAGATGAAGTATAATGTGGATAAATGTGAGGTTATCCACTTTTGTGGTAAAAACAGCGAGACAGACTATTATATGAATGGTGACAGATTAGGAAAAGGGGAGCTGCATCGAGACCTGGGTGTCATGGTACATCATTCATTGAAGGTTGGCATGCAGGTACAGCAGGCGGTTAAGAAAACAAATGGCATGTTGGCCTTCATAGCGAGGGGATTTGAGTAAAGGGGCAGGTATGTGTTGCTACAGTTGTACAGGGCCTTGGTGAGGCCACACCTGGAGTATTGTATACAGCTTTGGTCTCCTAACTTGAGGGAGTGCAGCGATGCTTCACCAGACTGATTTCCGGGATGGTGTGACTCTCCAAGAAGAAAGATTGGATCAAGTGGGCTTGTATTCACTGGAGTTTAGAAGAATGAGAGGGAACCTCATAGAAACGTTTAAAATTCTGACGGGTTTAGACAGGTTAGATGCAGGAAGAATTTTCCCAATGTTGGGGAAGTCCAGAACCAGGGGTCACAGTCTAAGGATAAGGGGTAAGCCATTTAGGATTTAGATGAGGAGAAACTTCTTCACCCAGAGATTGGTGAACCTGTGGAATTCTCTACCACAGAAAGTAGTTGAGGCCAATTCAAAAAATATATTCAAAAGGGAGTTAGATGAAGTCATTACTACTCGGGGGACCAAGGGGTATGGCGAGAAAGCAGGAAGAGGCTACTAAATTTGCATGTTCAGCCATGAACTCATTGAATGGCGGTGCAGGCTAGAAGGGCTGAATGGCCTACTCCTTCATCTATTTTCTATGTTTCCATGTTTCTATGTCCATACAGATATTAACAATCATATTTTTCGATAATTCCAGTGAGGGTTACCAGTTCTGCCACTTGAGCTGACGACCCCCCACTAATTCGCCCTGATTCAACTGTCTCTACATCCTGGTTAACTACGGCCCATTCGGTATGAGGTAGTCCCTCTACGTATTTCCGTGAGCCTTCCACAAACAAAGTTTGTTCTGCGGTTAAATGGGGGCGTCTTTTATTCTATCCTCTTCCATATCCTCACATACCTCTTCACAAAAGTGGGGTTCCCCGTCACCTATCATACCTTCTGCGGGGTTGTTTCCTACATCCCTAATTATGGTTACCGCTTTGTTGGGTGGTAAGGGGACTGCTTCCCACTTTGCCCGTCTCATATTAGATACGGTTCTCAGTTTTCCTGTGTTTAACATTTCTACTAATGTGTGTTTAGTGTGGAGAATGATGCTTCCAGTCACAACTCCCACGAACGTTTTTTGCCCTTTGCTGTTCTGCAGCTCTACCCATATAGATTCCACATCATGCAAGCTAATGTCCTTCCGAACTATAGCCTTAATTTCCTCCTTAACCAGCAATGCTACCCCACCTCCTTTTCCTTTTTTTCTATCTTTGCTAAATGTTGATTAGCCCTGGATGTTGAGTTCCCAGCCCTGATCATCCTGGACCCACGTCTCAGTAATCCCAATGACATCATATTTGTGAACATCAATTTGCACAGTTAATTCATTCACCTTATTGCGGATACTCCTTGCATTAAGACACAAAGCCTTCAGGCTTGTTTTTTTAACACGCTTTGTCGTTTTAGAATTTTGCTGTACAATGGCCCTTTTTGTTCTTTGCCTTGGGTTTCTCTGCCCTCCACTTTTCCTCATCTCCTTTCTGTCTTTTGCTTTTGCCTCATTTTTGTTTCCCTCTGTCTCCCTGCATTGGTTCCCATCCCCCTGCCATATCAGTTTAACTCCTCCCCAAAAGCAGTAGCAAACACACCCTCGAGGACATTGGTTGTGGTCCTGCCCAGGTGCAGACCATCCGGTTTGTACTGGTCCCACCTCCCCCAGAACCGGTTCCAATGCCACAGGAATTTGAATCCCTCACTGCTGCACCACGGCTCGAGCCACGTATTCATCTGCGCCATCCTGCGAATGCTACTCTGACTATCACGTGGCACTGGTAGCAATCCCTAGATTACTACTTTTGAGGTCCTACTTTTTAATTTAGCTCCTAGCTCGCTAAATTCACAGTAGATATGCATTCGGGGTCGTACACGATTATATGACAGCATGGGGGAGAAAGTGTTTTTATCACAACTGGCGGACATCCCATAAAGCATCAGCTAAGTATAGAATCTCTTTTAGCAACCAATAATAAACCAAAACAAGTAGCGGTTATTAAAATTAAAGCCCACAGGAGGGAGCCGGACCGAACCAGTCCAGAATGGCTGAGTCACCAGGGAAATAAAGCTGCAGACGAAGCTGCACAGAAGGCATTCGAACAAGAGGAGTGTGAGGACGCCTCAGTCAGTGCTGCTGGGTCCCGAGACGAACAGAAAAGTATTGAGAAACGTCACCAGGACACTATTGAGGAGGGAATAGTTATGTGGACCAAGCAGGGCGCAACGCAAGGGAATATAACGTTTGGAGACGAAACGACAAGGTAATGGCGCCTGAATGCATACAGAATACCTTAATGGAATTGCATCATGGCCTGCCTCATTCAGGACGAGAGGCCATGACCGGGTGTCTCGGGAGAGATCGGTGGTGGAAGGAAATGGGAAGAGATATTGCTAAATATTGTCACCGATGCGTTATGTGCGCACAATATAATCCAGGCAGGCACACTAAAATTAAAATGGGACACCAGCCCCGTCAACGGGGGCCATGGGAACACGTACAAATTGATTTCACAGGTCCTTTGCCTCCATCCCATGGAAATAGATATTGCCGAGTGGTTATAGATCAATTAACCTGGTGGGTGGAAGTTTTCCCCACACGTGATTGCACTGCCTCAACAGTGGCAACGATATTGACCGAGCAGGTGATTCCCGAATGGGGAGTGCCTCTTCAAATAGATTCCGACCGAGGCACCCACTTCACCGGAAATATTGTAAAAACAATATGCCAGCTGATTCCACCCGTCATTCCACACCTCATTCCACATATCTTTCCAAACATCATTCCACACATCATTCCTCAACTCTTTGCACCCATCATTCCACACATCATTCCACACAACATTCCACACATCATTCCACACATCATTCCACACATCATTCCACACCTCATTCCACACATCATTCCACACCTCATTCCACAAATCATTGCATACATCATTTCACACCGCATTCTAAACATCATTCCACACATCATTCCACTCATCATTCCACACAGCATTCCAAAACTCATCCCACACATGAATCCACACATCATTCAACGCATCATTCCACACATCATTCCACACATCATTCCACACATCATTAACACATCATTCCACACCTCATTTCACACCTCATTCCACACATCATTCCACACATCATTCCACACATCACTCCACACATCATTGCACTTATCATTTTACACATCAATCCAACATCATTCCACAGATCATTCCACACATCATTCCACTCATCATTCCACACATCATTTGACACATCATTCCACATCATTCCACAGATCATTCCAACAATCATTCCACACATCATTCCATCACATCATTCCACACATCATTCCACACATCATTCCAAACCTCATTCCACACATCATTCCACACATCATTCCACATATCATTCCGCATGTCATTTAACACATCATTCCACACATCATTCCACATGTCATTTAACACATCATTCCACACACCATTCCACACAAGATTCCACACCTGATTCCACACATCATTCCACACACGATTCCATACCTCATTCCACACGTGATTCCACACGTCATTCCACACATCATTCCACACATCATTCCACACATCATTCCACATATCATTTAACACATCATTTCACATATCATTCCAAACATCATTCGAAACCTCATTCCATACATCATTCCAAACCTCATTCCACACATCATTCCCCACATCATTCCACTGATCATTCCACACATCATACCACAATTCATTCCACACATCATTCCACGCATCATTCCACGCATCATTCCATACATCATTCCTCACCATAATTCCAAACCTCATTCCACAAATTATTCCAATACATCGCCAAACACCTCATTCAAAAAATGATTCCACACATCATTCCACACGTCATTTCACTCATCATCCCAGACAGCATTCTAAATATCTATCCACACATCATTACACACCTCATTCCACATCTGATTCCACAGATCATTCCAAAACTCATTCCACCATCCTTGCACAACTAATTGCACACGAAATTACACACCTCATTCCACACATCATTCCACACATCAATACAAACCTCATTCCAAACATCATTCCACTCGTCATTCCACACATTATTGAACACATCATTCCAGGCATCATTCCACACTTCATTCTACTCATCATTCCAAACCTCATTCTAAACTACATTCCACACATCATTCCACCACATCATTCCACACATCATTCGACACATCATTCGAAACATCATTCCAAAACTCAATCCACAAATCATTCCCCACATCATCCCACACATCATTCAACATATCATTACAAACCTCATTCCACACATCGTTCCACACAACATTCCACACCTCATTACACACATCATTCCACACCTCATTCCACAAATCATTCCACACCTCATTCCGCACCTCATTCTAAACATCAGTCCACACCTCATTCCACACATCATTCCACACATCATTCCGCACATCATTCTACACATTATTCCACACATCATTCCACACATCATTCCACACATCATTCCACACCTCATTCCACACATCTTTGCACAACTCATTCCAAATATCATTCCATCACATCATTCCAGACATCATTCCACACATCACTCCACGCATCATTCCACAACTCATTCCACCCGTCATTGCACACATCATTCCACACATTATTCCACACATCATTCCACACCTCATTCCACACATCATTGCACAACTCATTCCAGATATCATTCCACCACATCATTCCAGACATCATTCCGCACATCACTCCACGCATCATTCCACAACTCATTCCACCCGTCAATGTACACATCATTCCACACATCATTCCACACATCATTCCACACCTCATTCCACAAATCATTCCACATTTCATTTGGCACATAATTCCAAAGAGCATTCCACAATTCATTCCACACATCAATCCACAAATCGTTCCACACATCATTCCACACATCATTCCATACATCATTCCACACCTCATTCCACAAATCGTTCCATACATCATTCAACACCTCATTCTAAACATCATTCCACACATCATTCCGCACATCATTCCGCTGATCATTCGATACATCATCCCACAATTCATTCGAAACATCATTCCACGCATCATTCCAAACCTCATTCCACAAATTATACTACACATCATCCCACACCTATTTAAAAAATTATTCCACACATCATTCCACACATCATTCCACTCATCATTCCACACAACATTCCACAATTCATTCCACACATCAATCCACACATCATTCCAAGCATCATTCAATGCATCATTCCACGCATCTATCCACACATCATTCCACACATCATTCCACACATCATTCCACACCTCATTCCAAAAATCATTCCACAGATCATTGCAAAACCCATTCCACCGTCATTGCACAACTCATTCCACACGACATTCCACACCTCATTCCACGCATCATTACATACATCATTCCTCACATCATTCCACACATCGTTAAAAACCTCATTCCACACTTCATTCAATTCGTCATTCCAAATAAAGTTCCACACGTCATTCCACACATCATTCCACACCTCATTCCACAAATCATTGCATACATCATTTCACACCTCATTCTAAACATCATTCCATACATCATTCCACTCATCATTCCACACAGCATTCCAAAAGTCATTCCACACATCAATCCACACATCATTCAACGCATCATTCCACACATCATTCCACACATCATTCCACACATCATTAACACATCATTCCACAATTCATTTCACACCTCATTCCACACATCATTCCACACATCATTCCACACATCACTCCACACATCATTGCACACATCATTCCACACATCATTCCACCACATCATTCCACACATCATTAAAAACCTCATTCCACACATCATTCCACACGTCATTCCACACATCATTCCACACAACATTCCACACGTCATTCCACACATCATTCCACACATCATTCCACACATCATTACAAATCTCATTCCACACATCATTCCACACGTCATTCAACACATCATTCCACACAATGTTCCACACTTCATTCCACACAACATTCCACACATCATTCCACATATCATTCCACACATCATTCAAAACCTCATTCCACTAATCTTTGCACTCATCATCCCACACAAAATCCAACATATCATCACATACCTCATTCCACACATCCTTCCACACATCATTCCAAACATCATTCCACAATTCATCCCACACATCATTCCACACATCATTCCACATATCGTTCCACTCATAATTCCACAGATCATTCCACACATCATTCCACACATCATTCCAAACATCATTCCACAATTCATCCCACACATCATTCCACACATCATTCCACACGTCATTCCACACATCATTCCACACATCATTCCACACGTCATTCCACACATCATTCCACACATCATTCCACACAACATTCCAAACATCATTCCACAATTCATCCCACACATCATTCCACACATCATTCCACACGTCATTCCACACATCATTCCACACATCATTCCACACGTCATTCCACATATCATTCCACACATCATTCCACACATCCTTCCAAACATCATTCCACAATTCATCCCACACATCATTCCACACATCATTCCACACATCATTCCACACATCATTCCACACGTCATTCCACACATCATCCCACACATCATTCCACACATCATTCCACACGTCATTCCACACATCATTCCACACATCATTCCACGCGTCATTCCACACATCATTCCACACATCATTCCACACATCATTCCAAACATCATTCCACAATTCATCCCACACATCATTCCACACATCATTCCAAATATCATTCCACACATCATTCCACTCATCATTCGAAACATCATTCCACAATACATCCCACACATCATTCCACACATCATTCCACATAACATCCCACACATCATTCCACACATCATTCCACACATCATTCCACACATCATTCCAAACATCATTCCACAATTCATCCCACACGTCATTCCATACATCATTCCACACATCATTCCACACATCATTCCAAACATCATTCCACAATTCATCCCACACATCATTCCACACATCATTCCACACATCATTCCACACATCATTACAAACCTCATTCCACACATCATTCCACCACATAATTCCACACATCATTCCACACATCATTCAACATACCATTACAAACCTCATTCCACACATCATTAAAAAACCTCATTCCACACATCATTCCACTCGTCATTCCACACATCATTCCACACATCATTCCAAACTTCGTTCCACACATCATTCTACCACATCATTCCACACATTATTCCACACATCATTCAACATATCATCACAAACCTCATTCCACACATCATTCCACTCGTCATTCCACACATCATTCCACACAGCATTCCAAATTTAATTCCACACATCAATCCACATATCATTACACGCATCATTCCACGCATCATTCCACAAAATATTCCACATCATTCCTCAAATCATTCCACACATCATTCCACACATCATTCCTCGCATCATTGCAAAAATCATTCTACACGTCATTCCGCACCTCATTCCACAAATCATTCCACACATCATTCCACCATCATTGCACAACTCATTCCACATGACTATAACCACCTCATTCCACACATTATTCCACACATCATTACAAACCTCATTCCACACATCATTCCACACGTCATTCCACACATCATTCCACACATCATTCCACACATCATTCCACACATCATTACAAAGCTCATTCCACACATCATTCCACACGTCATTCCACACATCATTCGACACATCATTCCACTCATCTTTCCATAATTCATCCCACACTTCATTCGACGCATCATTCCACATATCGTTCCACACATCATTTCAGACATCATTCCACACATCATTCCACTCGTCATTCCAAACCTCATTCCACCCTCATTGCACAACTCATTCCACACGACATTCCACACCACATTCCACATTGCATTCCACACATCATTCAACATATTATTACAAACTCATTCCACACCTCATTCTAAACATCATTCCACACATCATTCCACACCTCATTCATAAAATTATTCCACACATCATTCCACACATCATTCCACTCATCATTCCATGCATCATTCCACACATCCTTCCACACATCATTCCACACATCATTCAACACAGCATTCCACACATCATTCCAAACAACACTCCACACATCATTCCACACCTCATTCGACATATCATTCCAAAACTCATTCCACCAACATTGCACAACTCATTCCACACGACATTCCACACCTCATTCCATTCATCATTCCACACATCATTACAAACCTCATTCCACACATCATTCCACTCGTCATTCCACACATCATTCCACACATCATTCCACACATCATTCGATATATCATTCCAAACATCATTAAACATATAATTACAAACCTCATTCCACACATCCTTCCACACATCATTCCAAATATCATTCCAAACCTCATTCCACACCTCATTCCACGCATCATTCCACAACTCATTCCACCCGTCATTGCACACATCATTGCACACATTATTCCACACCTCATTCCACACATCATTGCAGAACTCATTCCAGATATCATTCCACCACATCATTCCAGACATCATTCCACACATAATTCCACACCTTATTCCACACATCATTGCACAACTCATTCCAGATATCATTCCACACATCATACCACACATCATTCCACACATCATTCCACAAATCATTTCACATTTCATTTGATACATCATTCCACACATCATTACACTCATCATTCCATACAGCATTCCAAAATGCATTCCACACATCGATAGGCAAATCATTCCACATTTAATTTGACACATCATTCAACACAACATTCCACTCATCATTCCACACAGCATTCCACAATTCATTCCACACATCACTCCACACATCATTCCACTCATCATCCCACACAGCATTCCACAATTCATTCCACACATCAATCCACACGTCATTCCACTCATCATCCACACATCATTCCACCTCATTCCACACATCATTCCACACATCATTCCACACATCATTCCTCACATCATTCCACACATCATTCCACACATTATTCCACACATCATTACAAAGCTCATTCCACACATCATTCCACACGTCATTCCACACATCATTCCACACATCATTCCACACATCATTCCACACATCATTCCACACATCATTCCGCACATCATTCCACATCTCATTCCACAAATCTTTCCACACTTTATCCCACACATCAATCCACACATCATTACACGCATCATTCCACGCATCATTCCACACTTCATTCCACATCATTCCACACATCATTCCACACATCATTCCACACATCATTCCTGGCATCATTGCAAACATCATTCTACACGTCATTCCGCACCTCATTCCACAATTCATTGCACACATCATTCCACCATCATTGCACAACTCATTCCACATGACATTAACCACCTCATTCCAAACATCATTTCACACATCATTACAAACCTCATTCCACACATCATTCCATACGTCATTCCACAATTAATCCCACACATCATTCCACACATCATTCCACATAACGTTCCGCACATCATTTCACACATCATTCCACATCTCATTCCACATATCATTCCACACATCATTCCACAAAACATTCCACATATCATTTCACACCTCAGTCCACACCTCATTCCACAGATCATTCCAAAGCTCATTCCACCATCATTGCACAACTCATTCCACACGACATTCCACACCTCATTCCACATAGCATTCCACACATCATTACAAACATCATTCCACACATCATTCCACTCGTCATTCCACACATCATTCCTCACATCATTCCAAACTTCATTCCACACAACATTCCAAACTTCATTCCACACATCATTCTACCACATCATTCAACACATCATTCCACACATCATTCAACATATCATTACAAACCTCATTCCACACATCATTCCACTCGTCATTCCACACATCATTCCACACATCATTTCAAAATTCATTCCACAAATCATTCCACCACATCATTCCACACATCATTCCACTCGTCATTCCACGCATCATTCCACACATCAATCCACAAATCATTCCACACATCATTCCACTCATCATTCCACACAGCATTCCACAATTAATTTCGACACATCATTCCACACATCATTGCAAACATCATTCCACACCTCATTCCACACCTCTTTCCACACATCATTCCACACATCATTCCACACATCATTCCTCACATCATTCCAAACATCATTCTACACATCATTCCACACCTCATTCCACAAATCATTCTACACATCATTCCACAAAACATTCCACACATAATTCCACCATCATTGCACAACTCATTCCACATGACATTTACCACCTCATTCACCACATCATTCCACACATCATTCCACTCATCCTTCCACACAGCATTCCAAATTTAATTCCACACATCAATCCACAAATCATTACACGCATCATTCCTCGCATCATTGCAAACATCATTCTACATGTCATTCCGCACCTAATTCCACAAATCATTCCACACATCATTCCACCATCATTGCACAACTCATTCCACATGACTATAACCTCCTCATTCCACACATCATTCCACACATCATTACAAACCTCATTCCACACATCACTCCACACGTCATTCCACACATCATTCCACACATCATTCCACACATCATTCCACACATCATTCCACACATCATTCCACACATTATTCCACACATCATTACAAAGCTCATTCCACACATCATTCCACACGTCGTTCCACACATCATTCCACACATCATTCCACACATCATTCCACACATCATTCCACACATCATTCCGCACATCATTACAAACCTCATTCCACACATCATTCCACACTTCATTCCACACTTCATTCCACACAACGTTCCACACATCATTCCACACATCATTCCACACATCATTCCACATCTCATTCCACAAATCTTTCCACACTTTATCCCAAACATCATTCATCTTATCATCACAAACCTCATTCCACACATCGTTCCACACATCATTCCACACATCATTCCACACGTCATTCCACACATCATTCCACACATCATTCCAAACATCATTCCACAATTCATCCCACACTTCATTCCACGCATCATTCCACATATCGTTCCACACATCATTTCACACATCATTCCACACATCATTCCACTCGTCATTCCAAACCTCATTCCACCATCATTACACAACTCATTCCACACGACATTCCACACCTCATTCCACATAGCATTCCACACATCATTCAACATACTATTACAAACTCATTCCACACATCATTCCAATCGTCATTCCACACATCATTCCACACATCATTCCAAACTTCATTCCACACATTATTCCACCACATCATTCCACACATCATTCCACTCGTCATTCCACACATCATTCCACACATCAATCCACAAATCATTCCACACAGCATTCTACACCTCATTCTAAACATCATTCCACACATCATTCCACACATCATTCCACTCACCATTCCACACAGCATGACACAATTCATTTCTACACATTATTCCACACATCATTGCAAACATAATTCTACACCTCATTCCACAACTCATTCTACGCATCATTCCAAACATCATTGCACACGTCAATCCACATACCATACCACAGTTCATTTGACACATCAGTCCACACATCATTCCACACATCATTCCACGCATCATTCCACGCAACATTCCACACATGATTCCATACATCATTCCACACATCATTCAACACATCATTCCACACATTATTCCACATAACATTCCTCACATCATTCCAAACATCAGTCCACATTTCATTCCCCCATCATTGCACAACTCATTCCACACGACATTAATCATATCAATCCACACATCATTCCACACATCATTACAAACCTCATTCCACAGATCATTACACACATCATTCCATACCTCATTCCACACATCATTCCACACATCATTCCACGCATCATTCCACACATAATTCCACACCTCATTCCACACATCATTCCACACCTCATTCAAAACATCATTCCACACATCATTCCACAAATCATTTCACTCATCATTCCAGCTTGCATTCCACAAGTCATTCCACACATCCATCCACACATCATTCAACGCATCATTCCACGCATGATTCCACTCACCAGTCCACACATCATTCCACACATCATTCCACACATCATTCCACACATCATTCCACACATTATTCCACACATCATTACAAAGCTCATTCCACACATCATTCCACACGTCATTCCACACATCATTCCACACATCATTCCACACATCATTCCACACATCATTCCACACATCATTCCGCACATCATTACAAACCTCATTCCACACATCATTCCACACTTCATTCCACACTTCATTCCACACAACGTTCCACACATCATTCCACACATCATTCCACACATCATTCCACATCTCATTCCACAAATCTTTCCACACTTTATCCCACACATCATTCATCATATCTTCACAAACCTCATTCCACACATCGTTCCACACATCATTCCACACATCATTCCAACACGTCATTCCACACATCATTCCACACATCATTCCAAACATAATTCCACAATTCATCCCACACTTCATTCCACGCATCATTCCACATATCGTTCCACACATCATTTCACACATCATTCCACTCATCATTCCACTCGTCATTCCAAACCTCATTCCACCATCATTGCACAACTCATTCCACACGACATTCACCACCTCATTCCACATAGCATTCCACACATCATTCAACATATTATTACAAACTCATTCCACACATCATTCCAATCGTCATTCCATACATCATTCCACACATCATTCCAAACTTCATTCCACACATTATTCCACCACATCATTCCACACATCATTCCACTCGTCATTCCACACATCATTCCACACATCAATCCACAAATCATTCCACACAGCATTCTACACCTCATTCTAAACATCATTCCACACATCATTCCACACATCATTCCACTCACCATTCCACACAGCATGACACAATTCATTTCTACACATCATTCCACACATCATTGCAAACATAATTCTACACCTCATTCCACAACTCATTCTACGCATCATTCCAAACATCATTGCACACGTCAATCCACATACCATACCACAGTTCATTTGACACATCAGTCCACACATCATTCCACACATCATTCCACGCATCATTCCACGCAACATTCCACACATGATTCCATACACCATTCCACACATCATTCAACACATCATTCCACACATTATTCCACATAACATTCCTCACATCATTCCAAACATCAGTCCACATTTCATTCCCCCATCATTGCACAACTCATTCCACACGACATTAATCATATCAATCCACACATCATTCCACACATCATTACAAACCTCATTCCACACATCATTACACACATCATTCCATACCTCATTCCACACATCATTCCACACATCATTCCACGCATCATTCCACACATAATTCCACACCTCATTCCACACATCATTCCACACCTCATTCAAAACATCATTCCACACATCATTCCACAAATCATTTCACTCATCATTCCAGCTTGCATTCCACAAGTCATTCCACACATCCATCCACACATCATTCAACGCATCATTCCACGCATGATTCCACTCACCAGTCCACACATCATTCCACACATCATTCCACACATCATTCCACACATCATTCCACACATCATTCCACACATTATTCCACACATCATTACAAAGCTCATTCCACACATCATTCCACACGTCATTCCACACATCATTCCACACATCATTCCACACATCATTCCACACATCATTCCACACATCATTCCGCACATCATTACAAACCTCATTCCACACATCATTCCACACTTCATTCCACACTTCATTCCACACAACGTTCCACACATCATTCCACACATCATTCCACACATCATTCCACATCTCATTCCACAAATCTTTCCACACTTTATCCCACACATCATTCATCATATCTTCACAAACCTCATTCCACACATCGTTCCACACATCATTCCACACATCATTCCAACACGTCATTCCACACATCATTCCACACATCATTCCAAACATAATTCCGCAATTCATCCCACACTTCATTCCACGCATCATTCCACATATCGTTCCACACATCATTTCACACATCATTCCACTCATCATTCCACTCGTCATTCCAAACCTCATTCCACCATCATTGCACAACTCATTCCACACGACATTCACCACCTCATTCCACATAGCATTCCACACATCATTCAACATATTATTACAAACTCATTCCACACATCATTCCAATCATCATTCCATACATCATTCCACACATCATTCCAAACTTCATTCCACACATTATTCCACCACATCATTCCACACATCATTCCACTCGTCATTCCACACATCATTCCACACATCAATCCACAAATCATTCCACACAGCATTCTACACCTCATTCTAAACATCATTCCACACATCATTCCACACATCATTCCACTCACCATTCCACACAGCATGACACAATTCATTTCTACACATCATTCCACACATCATTGCAAACATAATTCTACACCTCATTCCACAACTCATTCTACGCATCATTCCAAACATCATTGCACACGTCAATCCACATACCATACCACATTTCATTTGACACATCAGTCCACACATCATTCCACACATCATTCAACTCATCATTCCAGACAGCAATCCACTATTCATTCCACACATCATTCCACACATCATTCCGCACATCATTCTACACATTATTCCACACATCATTCCACACGTCATTCCACATATCATTCCACACCTCATTCCAGACCTCATTCCACACCTCATTCCACACACCATTCCACACATCATTCCACACATCATTCCGCACATCATTCCACACATCATTCCATACATCATTCCACACATCATTGCACACACCATTCCACACCTCATTCCACACATCATTGCACAACTCATTCCAGACATCATTCCACACCTCACTCTACGCATCATTCCACAACTCATTCCATCCGACATTGCACACCACATTCCACACGTCGTTCCACACATCATTCCACACATCATTCCACACATCATTCCACACATCATTCCACACATCATTCCGCACATCATTACAAACCTCATTCCACACATCATTCCACACTTCATTCCACACTTCATTCCACACAACGTTCCACACATCATTCCACACATCATTCCACACATCATGTCACATCTCATTCCACAAATCTTTCCACACTTTATCCCACACATCATTCATCATATCATCACAAACCTCATTCCACACATCGTTCCACACATCATTCCACACATCATTCCACACGTCATTCCACACATCATTCCACACATCATTCCAAACATCATTCCACAATTCATCCCACACTTCATTCCACGCATCATTCCACATATCGTTCCACACATCATTTCACACATCATTCCACACATCATTCCACTCGTCATTCCAAACCTCATTCCACCATCATTGCACAACTCATTCCACACGACATTCCACACCTCATTCCACATAGCATTCCACACATCATTCAACATACTATTACAAACTCATTCCACACATCATTCCAATCGTCATTCCACACATCATTCCACACATCATTCCAAACTTCATTCCACACATTATTCCACCACATCATTCCACACATCATTCCACTCGTCATTCCACACATCATTCCACACATCAATCCACAAATCATTCCACACAGCATTCTACACCTCATTCTAAACATCATTCCACACATCATTCCACACATCATTCCACTCACCATTCCACACAGCATGACACAATTCATTTCTAGACATTATTCCACACATCATTGCAAACATAATTCTACACCTCATTCCACAACTCATTCTACGCATCATTCCAAACATCATTGCACACGTCAATCCACATACCATACCACAGTTCATTTGACACATCAGTCCACACATCATTCCACACATCATTCCACGCATCATTCCACGCAACATTCCACACATGATTCCATACATCATTCCACACATCATTCAACACATCATTCCACACATTATTCCACATAACATTCCTCACATCATTCCAAACATCAGTCCACATTTCATTCCCCCATCATTGCACAACTCATTCCACACGACATTAATCATATCAATCCACACATCATTCCACACATCATTACAAACCTCATTCCACACATCATTACACACATCATTCCATACCTCATTCCACACATCATTCCACACATCATTCCACGCATCATTCCACACATAATTCCACACCTCATTCCACACATCATTCCACACCTCATTCAAAACATCATTCCACACATCATTCCACAAATCATTTCACTCATCATTCCAGCTTGCATTCCACAAGTCATTTCACACATCCATCCACACATCATTCAACGCATCATTCCACGCATGATTCCACTCACCAGTCCACACATCATTCCACACATCATTCCACACATCATTCCACACATCATTCCACACATCATTCCACACATTATTCCACACATCATTACAAAGCTCATTCCACACATCATTCCACACGTCATTCCACACATCATTCCACACATCATTCCACACATCATTCCACACATCATTCCACACATCATTCCGCACATCATTACAAACCTCATTCCACACATCATTCCACACTTCATTCCACACTTCATTCCACACAACGTTCCACACATCATTCCACACATCATTCCACACATCATTCCACATCTCATTCCACAAATCTTTCCACACTTTATCCCACACATCATTCATCATATCTTCACAAACCTCATTCCACACATCGTTCCACACATCATTCCACACATCATTCCACACGTCATTCCACACATCATTCCACACATCATTGCAAACATAATTCCACAATTCATCCCACACTTCATTCCACGCATCATTCCACATATCGTTCCACACATCATTTCACACATCATTCCACTCATCATTCCACTCGTCATTCCAAACCTCATTCCACCATCATTGCACAACTCATTCCACACGACATTCAACACCTCATTCCACATAGCATTCCACACATCATTCAACATATTATTACAAACTCATTCCACACATCATTCCAATCGTCATTCCATACATCCTTCCACACATCATTCCAAACTTCATTCCACACATTATTCCACCACATCATTCCACACATCATTCCACTCGTCATTCCACACATCATTCCACACATCAATCCACAAATCATTCCACACAGCATTCTACACCTCATTCTAAACATCATTCCACACATCATTCCACACATCATTCCACTCACCATTCCACACAGCATGACACAATTCATTTCTACACATCATTCCACACATCATTGCAAACATAATTCTACACCTCATTCCACAACTCATTCTACGCATCATTCCAAACATCATTGCACGCGTCAATCCACATACCATACCACATTTCATTTGACACATCAGTCCACACATCATTCCACACATCATTCAACTCATCATTCCAGACAGCAATCCACTATTCATTCCACACATCATTCCACACATCATTCCGCACATCATTCTACACATTATTCCACACATCATTCCACACGTCATTCCACATATCATTCCACACCTCATTCCAGACCTCATTCCACACCTCATTCCACACATCATTCCACACATCATTCCACACATCATTCCGCACATCATTCCACACATCATTCCATACATCATTCTACACATCATTGCACACACCATTCCACACCTCATTCCACACATCATTGCACAACTCATTCCAGACATCATTCCACACCTCACTCTACGCATCATTCCACAACTCATTCCATCCGACATTGCACACCACATTCCACACCTCATTCCACACATCATTCCACACATCATTCCACACGTCATTCCCCACATCATTCCATACATCATTCCACACATCATTGCACACATCATTCCACACCTCATTCCACACATCATTCCACACCTATTCCACAGATCATTCCACACACCATTCCACACATCATTAGAAACATCATTCTACACATCATTGCACACATCATTTCACACCTCATTCCATACAGCATTCCACACATCATTCCACATCTCATTCTAAACATCATTCCACATATCATTCCACTCAACATTCCAGACAGCATTCCACTATTCATTCCACACATCATTCCACACATCATTCCGCACATCATTCCACATATCATTCCTCTCCTCATTCCAGACCTCATTCCACACAACATTCCACACATCATTCCACATATCATTCCATACATCATTCCACACATCATTGCACACGTCATTCCACACCTCATTCCACACATCATTCCACACCTCATTCCACACATCATTCCACACATCATTCCACACATCATTCCACACATCATTCCATACATCATTCCACACATCATTGCACACATCATTCCACATCTTATTCCACACATCATTGCACACTTCATTCCACACATCATTCCACACATCATTCCACACGTCATTCCACACATCATTGCACACATCTTTCCACACATCATTGCAAACCTCATTCCACACATCATTCCACACGTCATTCCACACATCATTCCACACAACGTTCCACACATCATTCCACACATCATTCTACACATCATTCCACACCTCATTCCACACATCATTCCAAACCTCATTCCACAAATCATTCCACACATCATCCCACACATCATTCAACATATCATCACAAACCTCATTCCACACATCCTTCCACACATCATTCCACACAGCATTCCACACGTCATTCCACACATCATTCCACACATCATTCCAAACATCATTCCACAATTCATCCCACACATCATTCCACACATCATTCCACATATCGTTCCACACCTCATTCCACAGATCATTCCACACCTCATTCCACCATCATTGCACAACTCATTCCACACGACATTCCACACCTCATTCCACATAGCATTCCACACATGATTACAAACCTCATTCCACACATCATTCCACTCGTCATTCCACACATCATTCCACACATCATTCCAAACTTCATTCCACACATCATTCCACCACATCATTCCACACATCATTCCACACATCATTCAACATATCATTACAAACCTCATTCCACACATCATTCCACTCGTCATTCCACACATCATTCCATACATCATTCCAGACTTCATTACACACATCATTCCACCACATCGTTCCACACTTCATTCCACTCGTCATTCCACACATCATTCCACACATCTATCCACAAATCTTTCCACACATCATTCTACACCTCATTCTAAACATCATTCCACTCACCATTCCAGACAGCATTCCACAGTTCATTTCTACACATCATTCCACACATCATTGCAAAGTTCATTTCACAGCTCATTCCACACCCCTTTCCACACATCATTCCAAACATCATTCCACACATCAATCCACATACCATACCACATTTCATTTGACACATCATTTCACACATCATTCCACGCATCATTCCACGCAACATTCCACACATCATTCCATACATCATTCCACACATCATTCCACACATCATTCCACACATCATTCCACACGTCATTCCACACATCATTCCACACATCATTCCAAACATTATTCCACAATTCATCCCACACATCATTCCACACATCATTCCACATATCGTTCCACACCTCATTCCACAGTATTCCACACCTCATTCCACCATCATTGCGCAACTCATTCCACACGACATTCCACACCTCATTCCACATAGCATTCCACACATCATTACAAACCTCATTCCACACAGCATTCCATTCGTCATTCCT
Organism: Pristiophorus japonicus; assembly: GCF_044704955.1. Lineage (NCBI taxonomy): Eukaryota > Metazoa > Chordata > Chondrichthyes > Pristiophoridae > Pristiophorus > Pristiophorus japonicus. The sequence goes on along the minus strand of NW_027253106.1, from coordinate 5,357,606 downwards.
CACACCATTCCAAACTTCATTCCACATATCATTCCACCACACCATTCAACACATCATTCCACACATCATTCAACATATCATTACAAACCTCATTCCACACATCATTCCATACATCATTCCACACATCATTCAACACATCATTCCACATTTAATTCCACATAACATTCCTCACATCATTCCAAACATCATTCCACATTTCATTCCACCATCATTGCACAACTCATTCCACACGATATTAAACACATCATTCCACACATTATTCCATACATCATTACAAACCTCATTCCACACATCATTTCACACATCATAGAAACATAGAAACATAGAAAATATGTGCAGGAGTAGGCCATTCGGCCCTTCTAGCCTGCACCGCCTTTCAATGAGTTCATGGCTGAACATTCAACTTCAGTACCCCATTCCTGCTTTCTCGCCATACCCCTTGATCCCCCTAGTAGTAAGGACCTCATCTAACTCCTTTTTGAATATATTTAGTGAATTGGCCTCAACAACTTTCTGTGGTAGAGAATTCCACAGGTTCACCACTCTCTGGTTGAAGAAGTTCCTCCGCATCTCGGTCCTAAATGGCTTACCCCTTATCCTTAGACTGTGACCTCTGGTTCTGGACTTCCCCAACATTGGGAACATTCTTCCTGCATCAAACCTGTCTAACCCCGTCAGAATTTTAAATGTTTCTATGAGGTCCCCTCTCTTTCTTCTGAACTCCAGTAAATACAAGCCCAGTTGATCCAGTCTTTCTTGAAAGGTCAGTCCCGCCATCCCGGGAATCAGTCTGGTGAACCTTCGCTGCACTCCCTCAATAGCAAGAATGTCCTTCGATAGGTTAGGAGACCAAAACTGTGTACAATACTCCAGGTGTGGCCTCACCAATGCCCTGTACAACTGTAGCAACACCTCCCTGCCCCTGTACTCAAATCCCCTTGCTATGAAGGCCAACATGCCATTTGCTTTCTTAACCCCCTGCTGCACCTGCATGCCAACCTTCAATGACTGATGTACCATGACACCCAGGTCTCTTTGCACCTCCCCTTTTCATAATCTGTCACCATTCAGATAATAGTCTGTCTCTCTGTTTTTACCACCAAAGTGGATAACCTCACATTTATCCACATTATACTTCATCTGCCATGCATTTGCCCACTCACCTAACCTATCCAAGTCGCTCTGCAGCCTCAAAGCATCCTCCTCGCAGCTCACACTGCCACCCAACTTAGTGTCATCCGCAAATTTGGAGATACTACATTTAATCCCCTCGTCTAAATCATTAATGTACAGTGTAAACATCTGGGGCCCCAGCAGAGAACCTTGCGGTACCCCACTAGTCACTGCCTGCCATTCTGAAAAGTACCCATTTGCTCCTACTCTTTGCTTCCTGTCTGACAACCAGTTCTCAATCCATGTCAGTACACTACCCCCAAACCCATGTGCTCTAACTTTGCACATCAATCTCTTGTGTGGGACCTTGTCGAACGCCTTCTGAAATTCCAAATATACCACATCAACTGGTTCTCTCTTAACTACTCTACTGGAAACATCCTCAAAAAATTCCAGGAGATTTGTCAAGCATGATTTCCCTTTCAAAAATCCATGCTGACTTGGACCTATCATGTCCCCTCTTTCCAAATGCACTGCTATGACATCCTTACTAATTGATTCCATCATTTTACCCACTACCGATGTCAGGCTGACCGTTCTATAATTCCTGTTTTCTCTCTCCCTCCTTTTTTAAAAAGTGGGGTTACATTGGCTACCGTCCACTCTATAGGAACTGATCCAGAGTCAATGGAATGTTGGAAAATGACTGTCAACGCATCCACTATTTCCAAGGCCACCTCCTTTAGTACTCTGGGATGCAGTCCATCAGGCCCTGGGGATTATCGGCCTTCAATCCCATCAATTTCCCCAACACAATTTCCCGGCTAATAAGGATTTCCCTCAGTTCCTCCTCCTTACTAGACCCCCCGACCCCTTTTATAACCGGAAGGTTGTTTGTGTCCTCCTTCATGAATACCGAACCAAAGTACTTGTTCAATTGGTCCGCCATTTCTTTGTTAGCCGTTATGACTTCCCCTGATGCTGACTGCAGCGGACCTACGTTTGTCTTTACTAACCTTTTTCTCTTTACATATCTATAGAAACTTTTGCAATCCGTCTTAATGTTCCCTGCAAGCTTCTTCTCATACTCCATTTTCCCTGCCCTAATCAAACTCTTTGTCCTCCTCTGCTGAGATCTAAATTTCTCCCAGTCCCCAGGTTCGCTGCTATTTCTGGCCAATTTGTATGCCACTTCCTTGGCTTTAATACTATCCCTGATTTCCCTTGATAGCCACGGTTGAGCCAACTTCCCTTTTTTATTTTTATGCCAGACAGGAATGTACAATTGTTGTAGTTCATCCATGCGGTCTCTAAATGTCTGCCATTGCCCATCCACAGTCAACCCCTTAAGTATCATTCGCCAATCCATCTCAGCCAATTCACGCCTCATACCTTCAAAGTTAGCCTTCTTTAAGTTCTGGACCAGGGTCTCTGAATTAACTGTTTCATACTCCATCCCAATGCAGAATTCCACCATATTATGGTCACTCTTCCCCAAGGGGCCTCGCACAACGAGATTGCTAATTAATCCTCTCTCATTACATAACACCCAGTCTAAGATGGCCTCCCCCCGAGTTGGTTCCTCGACATATTGGTCTAAAAAAACCATCCCTTATGCACTCCAGAAAATCCTCCTCCACCGTATTGCTTCCAGTTTGGTTAGCCCAATCTATGTGCATATTAAAGTCACCCATTATAACTGCTGCACCTTTATTGCACGCAACCCTAATTTCATGTTTGTTGCCCTCCCCAACATCACTACTACTGTTTGGAGGTCTGTACACAACTCCCACTAACGTTTTTTGCCCTTTGGTGTTCTGCAGCTCTACCCATATAGATTCCACATCATCCAAGCTAATGTCCTTCCTAACTATTGACTTAATCTCCTCCTTAACCAGCAATGCTACCCCACCTCCTTTTCCTTTTATTCTATCCTTCCTGAATGTTGAATACCCCTGGAAGTTGAGTTCTCAGCCGTGATCAGCCTGGAGCCACGTCTCCATAATCCCAATCACATCATATTTGTTAACAGCTATTTGCACAGTTAATTAATCCACCTTATTGCGGATACTCCTTGCTTTCAGACACAAAGCCTTTAGGCTTGTTTTTTTAACACCCTCTGTCCTTTTAGAATTTTGCTGTAAAATGGCCCTTTTTGTTCTTTGCCTTGGGTTTCTCTGCCCTCCACCTTCCTCATCTCCTTTCTGTCTTTTGTTTTTGCCTCCTTTTTGTTTCCCTCTATCTCCCTGCATTGGTTCCCATCCCCCTGCGATATTAGTTTAACTCCTCCCCAACAGCACTAGCAAACACTCCCCCGAGGACATTTGTTCCGATTCTTCCCAGGTGCAGACCGTCCGGATTGTAATGGTCCCACCTCCCCCAAAACCGATTCCAATGCCCAAGGAATTTGAATCCCTCCCTGCTGCACCATTGCTCAAGCCACGTATTCATCTGAGCTATCCTGCGATTCCTACTCTGACTAGCACGTGGCACTGGTAGCAACCCCGAGATTACTAATTTTGAGGTCCTACTTTTTAATTTAGCTTCTAGCTCCTTAAATTCATTTCGTAGGAACTCATTCCTTTTTTTACTTATGTCATTGGTACCAACGTGCACCACGACAACTGGCTGTTCTCCCTCCCTTTTTAGAATGTCCTACACCCGCTCCGAGACATCCTTGACCCTTGCACCAGGGAGGCAACATACCATCCTGGAGTCTCGGTTGCGGCCGCAGAAACGCCTATCTATTCCCCTTACAATTGAATCCCCTATCACTATCGCTCGCCCACTCTTTTTCCTGCCCTCTTGTGCAACAGAGCCAGCCACGGTGCCATGGACTTGGCTGCTGCTGCCCGCTCCTGATGAATCATCCCCCTCAACAGCACTGAAAGCAGTGTATCTGTTTTGCAGTGGGATGACCACAGGGGACCCCTGCACTACCTTCCTTGCACTACTCTTCCTGCTGGTCTTCCATTCCCTCGCTGGCTGTGGACCCTTCTCATGCGGTAAGACCAACTCGCTACACATGATACTCACGTCATTCTCAGCATTCCATACCTCATTCCACACATCAATCCACACATCATTCCACACATCATTCCACACATAATTACACACCTCATTCCACACATCATTCCACACCTCATTCTAAACATCATTCCACTCTTCATTCCAGACTGCATTCCACAAGTCATTCCACACATCCATCCACACATCATTCAACGCATCATTTCACGCATGATTCCACACACCATTCCACACATTATTCCACACATCATTCCACACATCATTCTACACATCATTCTGCATATCATTCAACACATCATTCCACACATCATTCCACACCTCATTTCACACCTCATTCCACACATCATTCCACACATCATTCCAAACCTCATTCTAAACATCATTCCACACATCATTCCAATCATCATTCCAGGCAGCATTCCACTATTCATTCCACACATCATTCCATACAACATTCCGCACATCATTCTACACATTATTCCACACATCATTCCACACATCATTCCACATATCATTCCACACCTCATTCCAGACCTCATTCCACACCTCATTCCACACATCATTCCACACATCATTCCACACATAATTCCACACATCATTCCATACATAATTCCACACATCATTTCACACATCATTCCTCACCTCATTCCACACATCATTGCACTACTAACTCCACGCATCATTCCACAACCCATTCCATCCGTCATTGCACACCTCATTCCGCACTTCATTCCACACGTCATTCCACACATCATTCCACACATCATTCCACACGTCATTCCACACATCATTCCACACAACATTCCACACATCATTACAAACCTCATTCCACACATCATTCCACACATCATTCCACACAACATTCCACACATCATTCTACACCTCATTCCACACATCATTCCAAACCTCATTCCACAATTCATTCCACACATCATCCCACACATCATTCAACATTTCATCACAAACCTCATTCCACACATCCTTCCAGACATCATTCCACACATCATTCCACACGTCATTCCACACTTCATTCAACACAACGTTCCACACATCATTCCACACATCATTTCACACATCATTCCACACCTCATTCCACACATCATTGCAAACCTCATTCCACACATCATTCCACACATCATTCCACACATCATTCCACTCATCATTCCAAACATCATTCCCCACAACGTTCCACACATCATTCCACATATCATTCCACACATCATTCCACACCTCATTCCACACATCATTCCAACCTCATTTGACAAATCACTCCACACATCGTTCCACACATCATTCCACTCATCAATCCACACAGCATTCCACAATTAATTCCACACATCAATCCATAAATCATTCCACGCTTCATTCCACGCATCATTCCACACATCATTCCAAACATCTTTCCACACATCATTTCACACATCATTCCACACATCAAACCCACATCATTCCACACATCATTCCACACATCAATCCACATATCATTCCTCACACCATTCAAAACATCGTTCCACACATCATTCCACACATCATTCCACACATCATTCCACGCATCATTCCGCGCATCATTCCACGCATCATTCCACACATCATTCCACACATCATTCCACACAACATTCCAGACATCATTCCACACATCATTCCACACATCATTCCAAATATCATTCCACACCTCATTCTAAACATCATTCCACACATCATTCCACTCATCATTCCAGAGAGCATTCCACTATTCATTCCACACATCATTCCACACATCATTCCGCACTTCATTCTACACATTATTCCACACATCATTCCTCACATCATTCCACATATCATTCCACACCACATTCCAGACCTCATTCCAAACCACATTCCACACCTCATTCCACGCATCATTCCACACATCATTCCACACATCATTCCACACATCATTCCACACATCATTCCATACATCATTCCACACAGCATTCCACACATCATTCCACACCTCATTCCACACATCATTGCGCAACTCATTCCAGACATCATTCCACACCTCACTCCACTCATCATTCCACAACTCATTCCATCCGTCATTGCACAAATCATTCCACACATCATTCCACACATCATTCCACATCTCATTCCACACATCATTTGACAACACATTCCAGATAACATTTCACACATCATTCCACACATCATTCCACAAATCATTAAACATTTCATTTGACACATCATTCCACACTTCATTCCACTCATCATTCCACACAGCATTCCACAATACATTCCACACATCAATCCACAAATCATTCCACGTATCATTCCACGCATCATTCCACACATCATTCCACACATCATTCCACATATCATTCCACACATCATTCCACACATCATTCCAAACATCATTCCACACATCATTCCACACATCATTCCACACAACTTTCCGCACATCATTCCACACATCATTCCACACATCATTCCACACATCATTCCTCACATCATTCAAAGCATCATTCCACAAATAATTCCACACATCATTACACATCATTCCACATATCATTCCACACATCATTCCACACATCATTCCAAACATCATTCCACACATCATTCCACACATCATTCCACACATCATTCCACACAACTTTCCGCAAATCATTCCAAACATCATTCCACACATCATTCCACACATCATTCCTCACATCATTCCACACCTCATTCCAGACCTCATTCCACACCTCATTCCACACATCATTCTACACAACATTCCACACATCATTCCACACATCATTCCTCACATCATTCCATACATCATTCCACACATCACTGCAAACATCATTCCACACTTCATTCCACACATAATTGCACAACTCATTCCAGACATCATTCCAGACCTCACTTCACGCATCATTCCACAACTCATTCCATCCGACATTGCACACCTCATTCCACACATCATTCCACACATCATTCAACTCATCATTCCAAACCTCATTTAAAACTTCATTCCACACATCATTCCATCACATCATTCCACACATCATTCCACAAATCATTCCACACATTATTCCAAATCTCATTCCACAAATCATTCCAGACATCATCCCACACATCATTCAACATATCATTACAAACTTCATTCCACACATCCTTGCACCCATCATTCATCAACTCATTCCACACATCATTCCACACCTCATTCTAAACATCATTCCACACATCATTTCACTCATCATTCCAGAGAGCATTCCATAAATCATTCCACACATCATTCCACACATCATTCCGCACATCATTCTATACATTATTCCACACATCATTCCACACATCATTCCAAATATCAAGCCACACCTCATTCCACACCTCATTCCACACCTCATCCCACACAAAATTCCACACATCATTCCACACAACATTCCACACATCATTCCTCACATTATTCCAAACATCATTCCACACATCATTCCACACTTCATTCCACACAACATTCCACACATCATTAGAAACCTCATTCCACAAATCATTCCACACATCATTCCGCATATCATTCTACACATTATTCCACACATCATTCCACACATCATTCCACGCATCATTCCAAAACTCATTCCACCCGTCATTGCACACATCATTGCACACATCATTCCACACTTCATTCCGCAGTTCATTCCACAAATCATTTCACACATCATTACATACCTCATTCCACTCATTCCACAGATCATTCCACAGCTCGTTCCACCATCATTGCACTACTCATTCCACACGACATTAACCACCTTATTCCACACATCATTCCACACATCATTCCACAAATCATTACAAACCTCATTCCACACATCATTCCACACATTATTCCACACATCATTCTCCACATCATTCAAAACCTCATTCCACACATCATTCCAAACATCATTCCACACCTCATTCCACAAATCATTCCACCCGTCATTGCACACATCATTGCACACATCATTCCACACCTCATTCCACACATCATTGCACAACACATTCCAGATATCATACCACACATCATTCCACACAGCATTCCGCAATTCATATCACACATCAATCCACACAGCATTCCATGCATCAATCCATGCATCATTCCTCACATCATTCCAAACATCATTCCACACATCATTCCACACATCATTACATACCTCATTCCACTCATTCCACAGATCATTCCACACCTCGTTCCACCATCATTGCGCAACTCATTCCACACGATAGTAACCACCTCATTCCACACATCATTCCATACATCATTAAAACCTCATTCCACACGTCATTCCACACATCATTCCACACATCATTCCACACATCATTCCACGCATCATTCCACACACCATTCCTCACAACATTCCAGACATAATTCCACACATCATTCAACACATCATTCCAAACATCAATCCACACATCATTACACACCTCATTCCACAAATCATTCCACACATCATTCCACACCTCATTCCACACCTCATTCCACCGATCATTCGAAAACTCATTCCACCATCATTGCAAAACTCATTCCACACGACATTCCACACCTCATTCCATACATCATTCCACACATCATTACAAACCTAATTACACACATCATTCCACTCGTCATTCCACCCGTCATTGCACACATCATTGCGCACATCATTGCACACCTAATTCCACACATCATTGCACAACTCATTCCAGATACCATTCCACACATCATTCCACACCTCATTCCACAAATCATTCCACACATAATTCAACACCTCATTCCAATCCTCATTCTTCAGATCATTCCAAACACACCATTCCACACAATGTTCAACACATCATTCCACACATCATTCCACAATTAATTCCACACATCATTCCAAACCTCATTCCAAACTTCATTCCACACATCATTCCACCACATCATTCCACACATCATCCCACAAATCATTCCACACATCATTCCAAATCTCATTCCACACATCATTCCTCAGCTCATTCAACATATCATCACAAACCTCATTCCACACATCCTTCCAGACATCATTCCACACCACATTCCACACATCATTCCACACGTCATTTCACACATCATTCCACACAACATTCCACAATTCATCCCACACATCATTCCACATATCATTCCAAATATCATTCCACACATCATTCCACACCTCATTCCACATATCATTCCACACATCATTCCACACCTCATTCCACACATCATTCCATACATCATCCCACACAACATTCAACATATCATCATTAACGTCATTCCACACATCCTTCCACACATCATTCAAGACCTCATTCCACACATCATTCCATACGTCATTCCATACAGTATTCCACTGATCATTCCACACATCATTATACACATCATTTCAAACCTCATTCTACACATCATTCTAAACATCATTCCACACCTCATTCCACAAATCATTCCACATATCATTCCACACCCCATTCCACACCTCATTCCACAGATCATTCCAAACCTCATTCCACCATCATTGCACAAACTCATTCCACACGACATTCCACACCTCATTCCACACAACATTCCACATACCTGTACAAACTTCATTCCACACATCATTCCACTCGTCATTCCACACATCATTCCACAACTCATTCCAAACATCATTGCACAACTAATTCCAGATATCATTCCACACATCACTCCACACATAATTCCACACATCATTCCACACATCATTCCACAAATCATTTAATATTTCATTTGCCACATCATTCCACACATCGTTCCACACATCATTCCACACATCTTTCCAATCATTATTCCACACAGCATTCCACAATTCATTCCACACATCAATCCACGCATCATTCCATGCATCATTCCACGCATCATTCCACATATCATTCCACACATCATTCCGCACATCATTCCACACATCATTCCTCACATCATTCCAAAGATCATTCCACACATCATTACATAGCTCATTCCACTCATTCCACAGATCATTCCACACCTCATTCCACCATCATTGCACAACTCATTCCACACGACATTAACCAACTCATTCCAGACATCATTCCACACATCATTACAAACCTCATTCCACACATCATTCCACACATCATTACAAACCTCATTCCACACATCATTCCACACGTCATTCCATATATCATTTAACACATCATTCCACACAACGTTCCACACATCATTCCACACATATTTCCAAATATCATTCCAAACCTCATTCCAATCTTCATTCCACACATCATTTCTCCACATCATTCCACACATCATTCCACACATAATTCCACACATCATTCCAAACTTCATTCCAGAAATCATTCCACACTTCATTCCACACCTCATTCCACAAATAATTCCACACATCATTCCACACGTCTATCCACACATCGTTCCACACATCATTCCACAATTCATCCCACACATCATTCCACATATCATTCCACACAACATTCCACACATCATTACACACCTCATTCCATATATCGTTCCACACATCATTCCACATCTCAGTCTAAAGATCATTCCACAGATCAGTCCGCAAATTATTCCACTGATCATTCCTCACATTATTCCACAATTCATTCCACACATAATTCCTCAAATCATTCGAAACAGCATCCCACACATCATTCCACACATCATTCCACACATCATTCCAGACATCATTCCACACATTATTCCAAACATCAATCCACACATCATTCCACACCTCATTCCACAAACCATTCCGGACATCATTCAACACCTCATCCCACACATCATTCAACATATCATTACAAACCTCATTCCACACATCCTTCCACACATCATTCCACACATCATTCCACATATCATTCCACACCTCATTCCATACCTCATTCCACACCTCATCACACACATCATTCCACACATCATTCCACACATCATCCAACACATCATTCCACACCTCATTCCACACATCATTCCACACATCATTCCATACATCATTCCACACATCATTCCACACCTCATTCCATACATCATTCCAAACTTCATTCCAAACTTCATTTCACACATCATTTCACACATCATTCCGCACGTCATTCCACACATCATTCCACACATCATTCCACACATCATTCCACAATTCATGCCACACATCATTCCACATATCATTCCACACATCATTCCACACATCATTCCTCACCTCATTCCACATATCATTCCACACATCATTCCACGCTTCATTCCACGCATCATTCCACACATCATTCTACACATCATTCCAAACCTAATTCCACAAATTATTCCACACATCATCCCACACCACATTCAAAAAATTATTCCACACATCATTCCATACATCATTCCACAACTCATTCCACAAATCATTCCACACATCAATCCACACATCATTCCACATCTCATTCCACACATCATTCCACACATCATTCCACTCGGCATTCCGCTCATCATTCCACACATCATTCCACACAACGTTCCACACATGATTCCACAAATCATTCCACACATCATTACAAACCTCATTCCACACATCATTCCACACCTCATTACAAACCTTAATCCACACATCATTCCACACGTCATTCCACACATCATTCCACACGTCATTCCACACATCATTCCACACATCATTCTACACATCATTCAGCACATCATTCCACACATCGTTCCACACATTAATCCACACATCATTCCACACATCATTCCCCACATCATTCCAAATCTCATTCCAAACTTCATTCCACATATCATTCCACACATCATTCCATATATCATTCCACACCTCATTCCACATATCATTCCACACATCATTCCACGCATCATTCCACGCTCATTCCTCACATCATTCCAAACATCTTTCCTCACATCATTTAACACCTCATTCCACAGATCATTCCACACCTCATTACAAAGCTCATTCCACACATCATTGCACACGTCATTCCACACATCATTCCACAAATCATTCAACATATCATCACAAACCTCATTCCACACATCCTTCCACACACCATTCCACACCTCATTCCATAAATTATTCCACACATCATTCCACACCTCAATCCACAAATCATTCTCCACATCATTCCACACGTCATTCCACACGTCATTCCATACATCATTCCACACATCACTCCACAATTCATCCCACACATCATTCCACATATCATTCCACACAACATTCCACACATCATTCCACACCTCATTCCACATATCATTCCACACATCATTCCTCACATCATTCCTCACATTATTCCACAATTCATTGCACACATCATTCCACACATCATTCCAAGAATCATTCCACACAACATTCTACACATCATTCCAAACCACATTCCACAAATTATTCCAAACATCATCCCACACCTCATTCAAAAATGTATTCCACACATCATTCCACGATTCATTCCACACATCATTCCACACATCATTGCAGACCTCATTCCACAAATCATTCCATACATCATTCCAAACATCATTCCACACATCATTCCACATCTCATTCCACAAATCATTCCAAACCTCATTCCACCATCATTGCACTACTCATTCCACTCGAAATTCCACACCTCATTCGACACATCATTCCACACGTCAATCCACACATCATTCCACACCTCATTCCACACATCATTCTACACATCATTCCAAACCTCATTCGACACATCATTCCAAACATCATTCCACACCTCATTCCACGACTCATTCCACACCTCATTCCACCCATCATTCCAAACCTCATTCCACCATCATTGCACAACTCATTCCACGAGACATTCCACACCTCATTCCACACAACATTCCACACATCATTACAAACCTCATTCCACACATCATTCCAAACGTCATTCCAAACGTCATTCAACCCATCATTTCTCCATTTCATTCCACACATCATAGAAACATAGAAACATAGAAAATAGGTGCAGGAGCAGGCCATTCAGTCCTTCTAGCCTGCACCGCCATTCAATGAGTTCATGGCTGAACATGAAACTTCAGTACCCCCTTCCTGCTTTCTCGCCATAACCCTTGATCCCCCGAGTAGTAAGGACTTCATCTAACTCCCTTTTGAATATATTTAGTGAATTGGCCTCAACTACTTTCTGTTGTAGAGAATTCCACAGGTTCACCACTCTCTGGGTGAAGAAGTTTCTCCTCATCTCGGTCCTAAATGGCTTACCCCTTATCCTCAGACTGTGACCCCTGGTTCTGGACTTCCCCAACATTGGGAACATTCTTTCTGCATCTAACCTGTCTAAACCCGTCAGAATTTTAAACGTTTCTATGAGGTCCCCTCTCATTCTTCTGAACTCCTGTGAATACAAGCCCAATTGATCCAATCTTTCTTGATAGGTCAGTCCCGCCATCCCGGGAATCAGTCTGGTGAACCTTCGCTGCACTCCCTCAATAGCAAGAATGTCCTTCCTCAAGTTAGGAGACCAAAACTGTACACAATACTCCAGGTGTGGCCTCACCAAGGCCCTGTACAACTGTAGCAACACCTCCCTGCCCCTGTATTCAAATCCCCTCGCTATGAAGGCCAACATGCCATTTGCTTTCTTAACCGCCTGCTGTACCTGCATGCCAACCTTCAATGACTGATGTACCATGACACCCAGGTCTCGTTGCACCTTCCCTTTTCCTAATCTGTCACCATTCAGATAATAGTCTGTCTCTCTGTTTTTACCACCAAAGTGGATAACCTCACATTTATCCACATTATACTTCATCTGCCATGCATTTGCCCACTCACCTAACCTATCCAAGTCACTCTGCAGCCGAATAGCATCCTCCTCGCAGCTCACACTGCCACCCAACTTAGTATCATCCGCAAATTTGGAGATACTGCATTTAATCCCCTCGTCTAAATCATTAATGTACAATGTAAACTGCTGGGGCCCCAGCACAGAACCTTGCGGCACTCCACTAGTCACTGCCTGCCATTCTGAAAAGTACCCGTTTACTCCTACTCTTTGCTTCCTGTCTGACAACCAGTTCTCAATCCACGTCAGCACACTACCCCCAATCCCATGTGCTTTAACTTTGCACATTAATCTCTTGTGTGGGACCTTGTCGAAAGCCTTCTGAAAGTCCAAATATACCACATCAACTGGTTCTCCTTTGTCCACTTTACTGGAAACATCCTCAAAAAATTCCAGAAGATTTGTCAAGCATGATTTCCCTTTCACAAATCCATGCTGACTTCGACCTATCATGTCACCATTTTCCAGATGCACTGCTATGACATCCTTAATAATTGATTCCATCATTTTACCCACTACTGAGGTCAGGCTGACCGGTCTATAATTCCCTGTTTTCTCTCTCCCTCCTTTTTTAAAAAGTGGGGTTACATTGGCTACCCTCCACTCCATAGGAAATGATCCAGAGTCAATGGAATGTTGGAAAATGACTGTCAATGCATCCGCTATTTCCAGGGCCACCTCCTTAAGTACTCTAGGATGCAGGCCATCAGGCCCTGGGGATTTATCTGCCTTCAATCCCATCAATTTCCCCAACACAATTTCCCGACTAATAAAGATTTCCCTCAGTTCCTCTTCCTTACTAGACCCTCTGACCCCTTTTATATCCGGAAGGTTGTTTGTATCCTCCTTAGTGAATACCGAACCAAAGTACTTGTTCAATTGATCCGCCATTTCTTTGTTCCCCGTTATGACTTCCCCTGATTCTGACTGCAGGGGACCTACGTTTGTCTTCACCAACCTTTTTCTCTTTACATACCTATAGAAACTTTTGCAATCCGCCTTAATGTTCCCTGCAAGCTTCTTCTCGTACTCCATTTTCCCTGTCCTAATCAAAACCTTTGTCCTCCTCTGCTGAGTTCTAAATTTCTCCCAGTCCCCAGGTTCGCTGCTATTTCTTGCCAATTTGTATGCCACTTCCTTGGCTTTAATACTATCCCTGATTTCCCTAGATAGCCACGGTTGAGCCACCTTCCCCTTTTTATTTTTACGCCAGACAGGAATGTACAATTGTTGTACTTCATCCATGCGGTCTCTAAATGTCTGCCATTGCCCATCCACAGTCAACCCCCTAAGTATCATTCGCCAATCTATCCTAGCCAATTCACGCCTCATACCTTCAAAGTTACCCTTCTTTAAGTTCTGGACCATGGTCTCTGAAATTACTGTTTCATTCTCCATCCTAATGCAGAATTCCACCATATTATGGTCACTCTTCCCCAAGGGGCCTCGCACAATGAGATTGCTAATTAATCCTCTCTCATTATTCCACAAATCATTCCACACATCATCCCACACATCATTCAACATATTATCACAAACCTCATTCCACACATCCTTCCACACATCATTCCACACTTCATTCCACACATCATTCCACACCTCATTCCACATATCATTCCACACATCATTCCACACATAATTTCACACCTCATTCCGCACATCAGTCCACACATCATCCCACACATCATTCTACATATCATCACAAACCTCATTCCACACATCCTTCCACACATCATTCCACACATCATTCCACTGATCATTCCAGACATCATTCTACACATCATTCCAAACCTCATTCCACACATCATTCCAAACATCATTCCACACCTCATTCCACAAATCATTGCACCCTTCATTTCACACATCATTGCACACATCATTCCACCCGTCATTCCACACATCATTGCACAAGTCATTCCAGATATCATTCCACCACATCATTCCAGACATCATTCCACACATCATTCCGCAACTCATTCCACTCATCATTGCACAACGCATTCCAGATAACATTCCACACATCATTCCACACAGCATTCCACATTTCATTCCACACATCAATCCACACATCATACCACGCATCATTCCACGCATCATTCCTCACATCATTTCAAACATCATTCCACACATCATTCCACACTTCATTCCACAAATCATTCCACACATCATTACATACCTCATTCCACTCATTCCACAGATCATTCCACACCTCGTTCCACCATCATTGCACAACTCATTCCACACGACATTAACCGCCTCATTCTACACATCATTCCACACATCAATACAAACCTCATTCCACACTTCATTCCACACATCATTCCACACATCATTCCACACAACGTTCCACACATCTATCCACACAGCATTCCACACATCATTCCACACCTCATTCCACACTTCATTCCAAACCTCGTTGCAAACGTCATTCCACACTTCATTTCTCCACATCATTCCACACATCATTCCACACATAATTCCACACATCGGTCCAAACCTCATTCCACAAATCATTCCACACATCATCCCACACATCATTCAAAATATCATCACAAACCACATTGCACACATCCTTCCACACATCATTCCAAACCTCATTCCACACATCATTCCACACGTCATTCCACACATCATTCCACACATCATTCCACACATCATTCCACAATTCATCCCACACATCATTCCACATATCATTCATAACATCATTCCACACATCATTCCACACCTCATTCCACATATCATTCCACACATCATTCCACACATCATTCCACACCTCATTCCACACATCATTCCACACATCATCCCACACATCATTCAAAATATCATCATAAACCTTATTCCACACATCCTTCCACAAATCATTCCACATATCATTCCAAAAATCATTCCACACATCATTTCACACCTCATTCCATACATCATTCCACACGTCATTCCACACATCATTCCACTGATCATTCCACACATCATTCTACACATCATTCCAAACCTCATTCTACACATCATTCCAAACATCATTCCACACCTCATTCCACAGATCATTCCAAACTTCATTTCACCTTCACTGCACAAGTCATTCCACACGACATTCCACAGCTCATTCCACACAACATTCCACACATCATTGCAAACCTCATTCCACACATCATTCCAAATCTCATTCCAAATGTCATTCAACACATCATTTCTCCATTTCATTCCACACATCATTCCAAACATAATTCCACACATCGTTCCAAACCTCATTCCAAAAATCATTCCACACATCATCCCACACATCATTCAATATATTATCACAAACCTCATTCCACACATCCTTCCACACATCATTCCATACTTCATTACACACATCATTGCACACGTCATTCCACACATCATTCCACACATCATCCCACACATCATTCAACATATCATCACAAACCTCATTCCACACATCCTTCCACACATCATTCCACACATCATTCCACTGATCATCCCACACATCATTCTGCACATCATTCCAAACCTCATACCACACATCATTCCAAACATCATTCCACACCTCATTCCACAAATCATTCCACCCTTCATTTCACACATCATTGCACACATCATTCCACCGGTCATTCCACACATCATTGCACAATTATTCCAGATATCATTCCACCACATCATTCCAGACATCATTCCATACATCATTACGCACCTCATTCCAAACATCATCGGCGGCTCGTTGGTCTAGGGGTATGATTCTCGCTTTGGGATGTTAATAATTGAAATGCGAGAGGTTCTGGGTTCAAATCCCGGAGAAGCCATGCCTATTTTTATGTCCAGAAACAGGGGACACAGTCGAAGGATAAGGGAGAAGCTATTTAGGACTGAGATGAGGAGGAATTTCTTCATCCAGAGAGTGGTGAACCTGTGGAATTCTCTTCCACAGAAAGTTGTTGAGGCCAATTCGCTAAATATATTCAAAAAGGAGTTAGATGAAGTCCTTACTACTAGGGGAATCAAGGGGTATGGTGAGAAAGCAGGAATGGGGTGCTGAAGTTGCATGTTATCCATGAACTCATTGAATGGCGGTGCAGGCTAGAAGGGCCGAATGGCCTACTCTTGCACCTATTTTCTATGTTTCTAACTCATTCCAGATATCATTCCACACATCATTCCACACAGCATTCCACATTTCATTCCACGCATCATTCCTCACATCATTTCAAACATCATTCCACACATCATTCCACAAATCATTCCACACATCATTACATACCTCATTCCACTCATGCCACAGATCATTCCACACCTCGTTCCACCATCATTGCACAACTCATTCCACACGACATTAACCGCCTCATTCCACACATCATTCCACACATCATTACAAACCTCATTCCACAGATCATTCCACACATCATTCCACACATCATTCCACACAACGTTACACACATCTATCCACACATCTTTCCACACATCATTCCACACCTCATTCCACACATCATTCCAAACCTCATTGCAAACGTCATTCCACACATCATTTCTCCACATCATTCCACTCATCTTTCCACACATAATTCCACACATCGGTCCAAACCTCATTCCACAAATCATTCCACACATCATCCCACACATCATTCAAAATATCATCACAAACCACATTGCACACATCCTTCCGCACATCATTCAAAACCTCATTCCACACATCATTCCACACGTCATTCCACACATCATTCCACACATCATTCCACACATCATTCCACAATTCATCCCACACATCATTCCACTTATCATTCCAAACATCATTCCACACATCATTCCACACCTCATTCTACATATCATTCCACACATCACTCCACACATCATTCCACACCTCATTCCACACATCATTCCACACATCATCCCACATATCATTCCACACATCATTTCACACCTCATTCCACACATCATTCTACACATCATTCCAAACCTCATTCCACAGATCATTCCAAACCTCATTTCACCATCATTGCACAACTCATTCCACACGACATTCCACACCTCATTCCACACAACATTCCACACATCATTACAAACCTCATTCCAGACATCATTCCAAACCTCATTCCAAACGTCATTCAACACATCATTTCTCCATTTCATTCCACACATCATTCCACACATAATTCCACACATCGTTCCAAACCTCATTCCACAAATCATTCCAAACATCATCCCACACATCATTCAACATAATATCACAAAACTCATTCCACACATCCTTCCACACATCATTCCACACTTCATTACACACATCATTGCACACGTCATTCCACACATCATTCCACACATTATTCCACACATCATTCCACAATTCATCCCACACTTCATTCCACATATCATTCCAAACATCATTCCACACATCATTCCACACCTCATTCCACATATCATTCCACACATCATTCCACACATCATTTCACACCTCATTCCGCACATCATTCCACACATCATCCCACACATCATTCAACATATCATCACAAACCTCATTCCACACATCCTTCCACACATCATTCCAAACCTCATTCCACACATCATTCCAAACATCATTCCACACTACATTCCACAAATCATTCCACCCTTCATTTCACACATCATTGCACACATCATTCCACCCGTCATTCCACACATCATTGCACAACTCATTCCAGATATCATTCCACCACTTCATTCCAGACATCATTCCACACATCATTCCGCACCTCATTCCACACATCATTGCACAACTCATTTCAGATATCATTCCACACATCATTCCACACAGCATTCCAAATTTCATTCCACACATCAATCCACACATCATTCCACGCATCATTCCACGCATCATTCCTCACATCATTTCAAACATCATTCCACACATCATTCCACACAGCATTCCACATTTCATTCCACGCATCATTCCACGCATCATTCCTCACATCATTTCAAACATCATTCCACACATCATTCCACAAATCATTCCACACATCATTACATACCTCATTCCACTCATGCCACAGATCATTCCACACCTCGTTCCACCATCATTGCACAACTCATTCCACACGACATTTACCGCCTCATTCCACACCTCATTCCAAACATCATTACAAACCTCATTCCACAGATCATTCCACACATCATTCCACACATCATTCCACACAACGTTCCACACATCTATCCACACATCATTCCACACATCATTCCACACCTCATTCCACACATCATTCCAAACCTCATTGCAAACGTCATTCCACACATCATGTCTCCACATCATTCCACACATCATTCCACACATAATTACACACATCGGTCCAAACCTCATTCCACAAATCATTCCACACATCATCCCACACATCATTCAAAATATCATCACAAACCACATTGCACACATCCTTCCACACATCATTCCACACCTCATTCCACATATCATTCCACACATCATTCCACACATCATTCCACATGTCATTCCACACATCATTCCACACATCATTCCACACCTCATTCCACACATCATTCCACACATCATCCCACACATCATTCAACATATCATCATAAACCTCATTCCACACATCCTTCCACACATCATCATAAACGTCATTCCACACATCCTTCCACACATCATTCCACACCTCATTCCAGACATCATTCCACACGTCATTCCACACATCATTCCACTGATCATTCCACACATCATTCTACACATCAATCCAAACCTCATTCTACACATCATTCCAACATCATTCCACACCTCATTCCACAAATCATTCCACACATCATTCCACATCTCATTCCACACCTCATTCCACAGATCATTCCAAACCTCATTCCACCATCATTGCACAACTGATTCCACACGACATTCCACACCTAATTCCACACAACATTCCACACATCATCACAAACCACATTCCACACATCATTCCACTCGTCATTCCACACATCATTCCACACCTCATTCCACACATCATTGCACAACTCATTCCACATTTCATTTGACACATCATTCCACATATCATTCCACGCATCATTCCACACATCATTCCACTCATCATTCCACACAGCATTCCACAATTCATTCCACACATCAATCCACACATCATTACACGCATCATTCCACGCATCATTCCACACATCATTCCACACATCATTCCGCACATCATTCCACACATCATTCCTCCCATCATTCCAAACATCATTCCACACAGCATTCCACACTTAATTCCAAAAATCATTCCACACATCATTATATACCTCATTCCACTCATTCCAGAGATCATTCCACACCTCATTCCACCATCATTGCACAACTCATTCGACACGACATTAACCACCTCATTCGACACATTATTCAACACATCATTACAAACCTCATTCCACACATCATTCCACACATCATTACAAACCTCATTCCACACATCATTCCACGCGTCATTCCACACGTCATTCCACACGTCATTCCACACATCATTCCACACGTCATTCCACATATCATTTAACACATCATTCCACACAACGTTCCACACATCATTCCACACGTCATTCCCCATATCATTCCAAACATCATTCCAATCTTCATTCCACACATCATTTCTCCACATCATTCCACACATCATTTCACACATAATTCCACACATCATTCCAAACCTCATTCCACAAATCATTCCACACATCATCCCGCACATCATTCAACATAGCATCAAAAACCTCATTCCACACATCCTTCCACACATCATTCCACACCTCATTCCACAACTAATTCCATACATCATTCCACACGTCATTCCACGCATCATTCCACACATCATTCCACACATCATTCCACAATTCATCCCACACATCATTCCACAACTCATTCCAGATATCATTCCGTACCTCATTCCACACCTTATTCCACACCTCATCCCACACGTCATTCCACACATCATTCCACACATCATTCCACGCATCATTCCACAACTCATTCCACCCGTCATTGCACACATCATTGCATACATCATTCCACACAACATTACAAACCTCATTCCACACAGCATTCCACACGTCATTCCACAAATCATTCCATACATCATTCCACACATTATTCCAAACCTCATTCCAAACTTCATTCCACACAACATTTCTCCAATTCATTCCACACATCATTCCACACATAATTCCACACATCATTCCAAACCTCATTCCACACATCATCCCACATATCATTCAACATATCATCACAAACCTCTTTCCACACATCCTTCCACACATCATTCCACATCTCATTCCACACATCATTCCACATATCATTCCACACATCATTCCACACATCGTTCCACACATCATTCCACATATCACTCCACACATCATTCCACTGACCATTCCTCACCTTATTCCACAACTCATTCCACACATCATTCCAAACCTCATTCCACACATCATTCCTCACATCATTCCACAAATCATTCCATACATCATTCCACACCTCATTCCACACCTCATTCCACAGATCATTCCAAACCTCATTCCACCATCATTGCATAACTCATTCCACAAGATATTCCACACCTCATTCCACACAACATTCCACACATCATTACGAACCTCATTCCACACATCATTCCACTCGTCATTCCACACATCATTCCAGATATCATTCCACACATCATTCCACACTTCATTCCACACATCATTGCACAACTCATTCCAGATATCATTCCACACATCATTCCACACATCATTCCACACATCATTCCACTAATCAATCGAAACATCATTCCACACATCATTCCACATCTCATTTCACAAATCATTCCACACATCATTCCACACATCATTCCACACATCATTCCACACATCATTCCACACATTATTCCACACATCATTCCTCACAACTTTCCAAACGTCATTCGACACATCATTCCAAACTTCATTCCACACATCATTCGACACATCATTCCACACATCATTCCACACATCATTCCGCATATCATTCCACACATCATTCCACGTATCATTCCACATATCATTCCACACATCATATCACACATCATTTCTCACATCATTGCAAACATTATTCCACACATCATTCCAAACTTCATTCCACACATGATTCCACACATCATTCCACACATCATTCCACACATCATTCCTCACATCATTCCAATCTTCATTCCAAACGTCATTCCACAAATCATTCCACACATCATTCCACACATCATTCCACACATCATTCCACAAATCATTCCATACTTCATTCCACAGATCATTCCACACATCATTTCTCCACATCATTCCACACATCATTCCACACATAATTCCACACATCATTCCAAACCTCATTCCACACATCATCCCACACATCATTCAACATATCATCACAAACCTCATTCCACACTTCCTTCCACATATGATTCCACACCTCATTCCACACATGATTGCACATATCTTTCCACACCTCATTCCACATATCACTCCACACATCATTCCACTGATCATTCCTCACATTATTCCACAATTCATTCCACACATCATTCTACGCATCATTCCACGCATTATTCCACACGTCATTCCACTGATCATTCCTCACATGAATCCACAAGTCATTCCACACATCATTCCAAACCTCATTCCACACATCATTCCTCACATCATTCAACAAATGATTCCACACATCATTCCACACTTCATTCCACACCTCATTCCACAGATCATTCCAAACCTCATTCCACCAGCATTGCACAACTCATTCCACACGATATTCCACACCTCATTCCACACAACATTCCACACATCATAACAAACATCATTCCACACATCATTCCACTCTTCATTCCACACATCATTTCAAACCTCATTCAACATATCATTACAAACCTCATTCCACTCATCCTTCCACACATTATTCCACATTTCATTCCACAGATCATTACACACCTCATTCCACACCTCATTCTAAACATCATTCCACACATCATTGCACTCATCATTCCGGACAGCATTCCACAATTCATTCCACACATCATTCCACACATCATTCCGCATATCATTCTACACATTATTCCACACATCATTCCACAAATCATTCCACACATCATTTCACACATAATTCCACACATCATTCCAAACCTCATTCCACAAATCATTCCACACATCATCCCGCACATCATTCAACATAGCATCAAAAACCTCATTCCACATATCCTTCCACACATCATTCCACACCTCATTCCACAACTAATTCCATACATCGTTCCACACGTCATTCCACGCATCATTCCACACATCATTCCACACATCATTCCACAATTCATCCCACACATCATTCCACAACTCATTCCAGATATCATTCCATACCTCATTCCACACCTTATTCCACACCTCATCCCACACGTCATTCCACACATCATTCCACACATCATTCCACGCATCATTCCACAACTCATTCCACCCGTCATTGCACACATCATTGCATACATCATTCCACACAACATTACAAACCTCATTCCACACAGCATTCCACACGTCATTCCACAAATCATTCCATACATCATTCCACACATTATTCCAAACCTCATTCCAAACTTCATTCCACACAACATTTCTCCAATTCATTCCACACATCATTCCACACATAATTCCACACATCATTCCAAACCTCATTCCACACATCATCCCACATATCATTCAACATATCATCACAAACCTCTTTCCACACATCCTTCCACACATCATTCCACATCTCATTCCACACATTATTCCACATATCATTCCACACATCATTCCACACATCGTTCCACACATCATTCCACATATCACTCCACACATCATTCCACTGACCATTCCTCACCTTATTCCACAACTCATTCCACACATCATTCCAAACCTCATTCCACACATCATTCCTCACATCATTCCACAAATCATTCCATACATCATTCCACACCTCATTCCACACCTCATTCCACAGATCATTCCAAACCTCATTCCACCATCATTGCATAACTCATTCCACAAGATATTCCACACCTCATTCCACACAACATTCCACACATCATTACAAACCTCATTCCACACATCATTCCACTCGTCATTCCACACATCATTCCAGATATCATTCCACACATCATTCCACACTTCATTCCACACATCATTGCACAACTCATTCCAGATATCATTCCACACATCATTCCACACATCATTCCACACATCATTCCACTAATCAATCGAAACATCATTCCACACATCATTCCACACGTCATTTCACAAATCATTCCACACATCATTCCACACATCATTCCACACATCATTCCACACATCATTCCACACATTATTCCACACATCATTCCTCACAACTTTCCAAACGTCATTCGACACATCATTCCAAACTTCATTCCACACATCATTCGACACATCATTCCACACATCATTCCACACATCATTCCACATATCATTCCACACATCATTCCACGTATCATTCCACATATCATTCCACACATCATATCACACATCATTTCTCACATCATTGCAAACATTATTCCACACATCATTCCAAACTTCATTCCACACATGATTCCACACATCATTCCACACATCATTCCACACATCATTCCTCACATCATTCCAATCTTCATTCCAAACGTCATTCCACAAATCATTCCACACATCATTCCACACATCATTCCACACATCATTCCACAAATCATTCCATACTTCATTCCACAGATCATTCCACACATCATTTCTCCACATCATTCCACACATCATTCCACACATAATTCCACACATCATTCCAAACCTCATTCCTCACATCATCCCACACATCATTCAACATATCATCACAAACCTCATTCCACACTTCCTTCCACATATGATTCCACACCTCATTCCACACATGATTGCACATATCTTTCCACACCTCATTCCACATATCACTCCACACATCATTCCACTGATCATTCCTCACATTATTCCACAATTCATTCCACACATCATTCTACGCATCATTCCACGCATTATTCCACACGTCATTCCACTGATCTTTCCTCACATGAATCCACAAGTCATTCCACACATCATTCCAAACCTCATTCCACACATCATTCCTCACATCATTCAACAAATGATTCCACACATCATTCCACACTTCATTCCACACCTCATTCCACAGATCATTCCAAACCTCATTCCACCAGCATTGCACAACTCATTCCACACGATATTCCACACCTTATTCCACACAACATTCCACACATCATAACAAACATCATTCCACACATCATTCCACTCTTCATTCCACACATCATTTCAAACCTCATTCAACATATCATTACAAACCTCATTCCACTCATCCTTCCACACATTATTCCACATCTCATTCCACAGATCATTACACACCTCATTCCACACCTCATTCTAAACATCATTCCACACATCATTGCACTCATCATTCCGGACAGCATTCCACAATTCATTCCACACATCATTCCACACATCATTCCGCATATCATTCTACACATTATTCCACACATCATTCCACAAATCATTCCACATATCATTGCACACCTCACTCCACACCTCATTCCACACCTCATCCCACACATCATTCCACGCATCATTCCATACATCATTCCACACATTAATTCACACCTAATTCCACAAATCATTGCACAACTCATTCCAGATATCAATCCACACCTCATTCCACACTTTATTCCACACCTCATCCCATACATCATTCCACACATCATTCCACACATCATTCCAAACGTCATTCCACACTTCATTCCACACATCATTCCACACATCATTCCAAACCTCATTCCAAACTTCATTCCACGCAACATTTCTCCACATCATTCCACACATCATTCCACACATAATTCCACACATCATTCCAAACCTCATTCCACACATCATCCCACACATCATTCAACATATCATCACAAACCTCATTCCACACATCCATCCACAAATCATTTCAACCTCATTCCACACATCATTCCACATATAATTTCGCACCTCATTCCACATATCACTCCACACATCATTCCACTGATCATTCCTCACATTATTCCACAATTCATTCCACACATCATTCCACGCAACATTCCACGCATTATTCCACACATCATTCCACTGATCACTCCTCGCATTATTCCACAATTCATTCCACACATCATTCCAAACCTCATTCCACCCATCATTCCCCACATCATTCCACAAATCATTCTAAACCTCATTCCACCATCATTGCACAACTCATTCCACACGATATTCCACACCTCATTCCACACAACATTCCACACTTCATTACAAACCTCATTCCACACATCATTCCATTCGTCATTCCACAAATCATTCCAGAAATCATTCCACACATCATTCCACACCTTATTCCATATATCATTGCACAACTCATTCCAGATATCATTCCACACATCATTCCACACATCATTCCACACATCATTCCAAACCTCATTCCAAAAATCATTCGTAACAACATTTCACACATCTTTCCACAGATAATTCCACACGTCATTCCACACATCATTCCACACATCATTCCACACATCATTCCACACATCATTCCTCACATCATTCCGAAGATCATTCCACACATCATTCCAAACGTCATTCCACACATCATTCCACACATCATTCCACACAACATTCCTCACATCATTCCAAACGACATTCCACACATCATTCCAAACTTCATTCCACACATCATTCCAGAACCTCATTCCATATATCATTGCACAACTCATTCCGATATCATTCCACACATCATTCCACACATCATTCCAAACATCATTCCACACCTCATTCCACAAATCATTCGTAACATCATTCCACACATCTTTCCACACTTCATTCCACAGATAATTCCACACTTCATTCCACAGATAATTCCACACGTCATTCCACACATCATTCCACACATCATTCCACACATCATTCCACAATTCATTCCTCACATCATTCCGAACATCATTCCACACATCATTCCAAACTTCATTCCTCACATCATTCCACACATCATTCCACACAACATTCCTCACATCATTCCAAACGACATTCCACACATCATTCCAAACTTAATTCCACACATCATTCCACACATCATTCCACACATCAATCCAAACATCATCCACATATCATTACACACATCATTCCACGTATTTTTCCACACATCATTCCACACATCATTCCACACATCATTCCTCACATCATTCCGAAGATCATTCCACACATCATTCCAAACGTCATTCCACACATCATTCCACACATCATTCCACACAACATTCCTCACATCATTCCAAACGACATTCCACACATCATTCCAAACTTCATTCCACACATCATTCCAGAACCTCATTCCATATATCATTGCACAACTCATTCCGATATCATTCCACACATCATTCCACACATCATTCCAAACATCATTCCACACCTCATTCCACAAATCATTCGTAACATCATTCCACACATCTTTCCACACATCATTCCACACATCATTCCACACATCATTCCAAACCTCATTCCAAATTTCATTCCACACATTCCTCCACATATTTCCACACATAATTCCACAAATCATTCCAAACCTCATTCCACACATCATCCCACACATCAGTCTACATATCATCACAAACCTCTTTCCCCACATCATTCCCACATCATTCCACACCTCATTCCACACCTCATTCCACATATCACTCCACACATCATTCCACTGATCATTCCTCACATTATTCCACAATTCATTCCACACAGCATTCCACGCAACATTCCTCACATTATTCCACAATTCATTCCACACAGCATTCCACGCATCATTGCACGCATTATTCCACACATCATTTCACTGATAATTCCTCATATTATTCCACAATTCATTCCACACGTTATTCCAAACCTCATTCCACACATCATTCCTCACATCATTCCACAAATCATTCCTAAATTCATTCCACACCTCATCCCACACATCATTCCACACATCATTCCACACATCATTCCACACATTATTCCACACCTCATTCCACAAATAATTGCACAAATCATTCCAGATATCATTCCACACCTCATTCCACACCTTATTCCACACCTCACCCCACACATCATTCCACACATCATTCCACACATCATTCCAGGCAGCATTCCACAACACATTCCACCCGTCATTGCACACATCATTGCACACATCATTCCACTCATCATTCCACACATCATTACAAACCTCATTCCACACATCATTCCAAACTTCACTCCACACATCATTCCACACATCATTCCACACATAATTCCACACATCATTCCAAACCTCATTCCACACATCTTCCCACACATCATTCAACATATCATCACAAACCTCATTCCACACATCCATCCACAAGTCATTCCACACCTCATTCTACACATCATTCCAAATATCATTTCACACCTCATTCCACATATCACTCCACACATCATTCCACTGATCATTCCTCACATTATTCCACAATTCATTCCACACATCATTCCACGCAACATTCCACGCATTTGTCCACACTTCATTCCACTGATCATTCCTCGCATTATTCCACAATTCATTTCAAACCTCATTCCACCATCATTGCACAACTCATTTCACACGATATTCCACGCATCATTCCACACAACATTCCACACGTCATTACAAACCTCATTCCACACATCATTCCACTCGTCATTCCACACATCATTCCAGACATCATTCCACACATCATTCCACACCTCATTCCACACATCATTGCACAACTCATTCCAGATATCATTCCACACATCATTCCACACATCATTCCACACATCATTCCACACATCATTCCACAAATCATTCGAAACATCATTCCACACATCTTTTCACACTTCATTCCACAGATCATTCCACACGTCATTCAGCACATCATTCCACACATCATTCCACACATCATTCCACACATCAATCCTCACATCATTCCAAACATCATTCCAAACATCATTCCAAACTTCATTCCGCACATAATTCCACACATCATTCCACACATCATTCCTCACATCATTCCAAACGTCATTCCACACATCATTCCAAACTTAATTCCACACATCATTCCACACATAATTCCACACATCAGTCCACATATCATTACACGCATCATTCCACGTATTATTCCACACATCATTCCACACATCATTCCACACATCATTTCTCACAACATTCCAAACATCATTCCATACATCATTCCAATCATCATTCCACACATCATTCCAAACTTCATTCCACACATCATTCCAAACGACATTCCACACATCATTCCAAACTTCATTCCACACATCATTCCAGAACCTCATTCCATATATCATTGCACAACTCATTCCGATATCATTCCACACATCATTCCACACATCATTCCAAACATCATTCCACACCTCATTCCACAAATCATTCGTAACATCATTCCACACATCTTTCCACACTTCATTCCACAGATAATTCCACACTTCATTCCACAGATATTTCCACACGTCATTCCACACATCATTCCACACATCATTCCACACATCATTCCACACATCATTCCACACATCAATCCAAACATCATCCACATATTACACACATCATTCCACGTATTTTTCCACACATCATTCCACACATCATTCCACACATCATTTCTCACATCATTCCAAACATCATTCCACACATCATTCCAAACATCATTCCACACATCATTCCAAACTTCATTCCACACATCATTCCACACATCATTCCACACATCATTCCACACATCATTCCTCACATCATTCCAAACTTCATTCCACACATCATTCCAAACTTCATTCCACAAATCATTCCACACATCATTCCAGACATCATTCCACACATCATTCCACACTTCATTCCACAGAACATTCCACACATCATTCCTCACATCATTCCAAACATCATTCCACACATCATTCCAAACATCATTCCACACATCATTCCAAACTTCATTCCACACCTCATCCCACACATCATTCCACACATCATTCCACACATCATTCCACGCATCATTCCACAACTCATTCCACCCGTCATTGCACACATCATTGCATACATCATTCCACACATCATTACAAACCTCATTCCACACATCATTCCACACGTCATTCCACACATCATTCCACACATCATTCCACACATCATTCCAAACCTCATTCCAAACTTCATTCCACACATTCCTCCACATCATTCCACACATCATTCCACACGTCATTCCACAAATCATTCCAAATCTCATTCCACACATCATCCCACACATCAGTCTACATATCATCACAAACCTCTTTCCCCACATCCTTCCACACATCATTCCACACCTCATTCCACACCTCATTCCACATATCACTCCACACATCATTCCACTGATCATTCCTCACATTATTCCACAATTCATTCCACACAGCATTCCACGCAACATTCCTCACATTATTCCACAATTCATTCCACACAGCATTCCACGCATCATTGCACGCATTATTCCACACATCATTCCACTGACCATTCCTCATATTATTCCACAATTCATTCCACACGTTATTCCAAACCTCATTCCACACATCATTCCTCACATCATTCCACAAATCATTCCTAACAACATTCCACACCTCATCCCACACATCATTCCACACATCATTCCACACATCATTCCACACATCATTCCACACCTCATTCCACACCTCTTCCCACACATCATTCCACACATCATTCCACACATCATTCCGCACCTCATTCCAAACATCAATCCACAACTCATTCCAGATATCATTCCACCACTTCATTCCACACCTCATTCCACACCTCATTCCACACCTCATTCCACAAATCATTCCACACATTATTCCACACCTCATTCTAAACATCATTCCACACATCATTCCACACATCATTCAACACATCATTCCACAATTCATCCCACACATCATTTCACAACTCATTCCAGATATCATTCCACACCTCATTCCAACCTTATTCCACACCTCATCCCACACATCATTCCACACATCATTCCACACATCATTACAAACCTCATTCCACATATCATTCCACACGTCATTCCAAACATCATTCCACACATCATTCCACACATCATTCCAAACCTCATTCCAAATTTCATTCCACACATTCCTCCACATCATTCCACACATCATTCCACACATAATTCCACAAATCATTCCAAACCTCATTCCACACATCATCCCACACATCAGTCTACATATCATCACAAACCTCTTTCCCCACATCCTTCCCACATCATTCCACACCTCATTCCACACCTCATTCCACATATCACTCCACACATCATTCCACTGATCATTCCTCACATTATTCCACAATTCATTCCACACAGCATTCCACGCAACATTCCTCACATTATTCCACAATTCATTCCACACAGCATTCCACGCATCATTGCACGCATTATTCCTCACATCATTCCACTGACCATTCCTCATATTATTCCACAATTCATTCCACACGTTATTCCAAACCTCATTCCACACATCATTCCTCACATCATTCCACAAATCATTCCTAACATCATTCCACACCTCATCCCACACATCATTCCACACATCATTCCACACATCATTCCACACATTATTCCACACCTCATTCCACACCTCTTCCCACACATCATTCCATACATCATTCCACACATCATTCCGCACCTCATTCCACACATCAATCCACAACTCATTCCAGATATCATTCCACCACATCATTCCACACCTCATTCCACACCTCATTCCACACCTCATTCCACAAATCATTCCACACATTATTCCACACCTCATTCTAAACATCATTCCACACATCATTCCACACATCATTCCACACATCATTCAACACATCATTCCACAATTCATCCCACACATCATTTCACAACTCATTCCAGATATCATTCCACACCTCATTCCAACCTTATTCCACACCTCATCCCACACATCATTCCACACATCATTCCACACATCATTCCACGCATCATTCCACAACTCATTCCACCCGTCATTGCACACATCATTGCATACATCATTCCACACATCATTACAAACCTCATTCCACACATCATTCCACACGTCATTCCACACATCATTCCACACATCATTCCACACATCATTCCAAACCTCATTCCAAATTTCATTCCACACATTCCTCCACATATTTCCACACATAATTCCACAAATCATTCCAAACCTCATTCCACACATCATCCCACACATCAGTCTACATATCATCACAAACCTCTTTCCCCACATCCTTCCCACATCATTCCACACCTCATTCCACACCTCATTCCACATATCACTCCACACATCATTCCACTGATCATTCCTCACATTATTCCACAATTCATTCCACACAGCATTCCACGCAACATTCCTCACATTATTCCACAATTCATTCCACACAGCATTCCACGCATCATTGCACGCATTATTCCACACATCATTTCACTGATAATTCCTCATATTATTCCACAATTCATTCCACACGTTATTCCAAACCTCATTCCACACATCATCCCACACATCAGTCTACATATCATCACAAACCTCTTTCCCCACATCCTTCCCACATCATTCCACACCTCATTCCACACCTCATTCCACATATCACTCCACACATCATTCCACTGATCATTCCTCACATTATTCCACAATTCATTCCACACAGCATTCCACGCAACATTCCTCACATTATTCCACAATTCATTCCACACAGCATTCCACGCATCATTGCACGCATTATTCCACACATCATTTCACTGATAATTCCTCATATTATTCCACAATTCATTCCACACATCATTACAAACCTCATTCCACACATCATTCCACACGTCATTCCACACATCATTCCACACATCATTCCACACATCATTCCAAACCTCATTCCAAATTTCATTCCACACATTCCTCCACATATTTCCACACATAATTCCACAAATCATTCCAAACCTCATTCCACACATCATCCCACACATCAGTCTACATATCATCACAAACCTCTTTCCCCACATCCTTCCCACATCATTCCACACCTCATTCCACACCTCATTCCACATATCACTCCACACATCATTCCACTGATCATTCCTCACATTATTCCACAATTCATTCCACACAGCATTCCACGCAACATTCCTCACATTATTCCACAATTCATTCCACACAGCATTCCACGCATCATTGCACGCATTATTCCACACATCATTTCACTGATAATTCCTCATATTATTCCACAATTCATTCCACACATCATTCCACACATCATTCCACACATTATTCCACACCTCATTCCACAAATAATTGCACAAATCATTCCAGATATCATTCCACACCTCATTCCACACCTTATTCCACACCTCACCCCACACATCATTCCACACATCATTCCACACATCATTCCAGGCAGCATTCCACAACACATTCCACCCGTCATTGCACACATCATTGCACACATCATTCCACTCATCATTCCACACATCATTACAAACCTCATTCCACACATCATTCCAAACTTCATTCCACACATCATTCCACACATCATTCCACACATCATTCCAAACCTCATTCCAAACTTCATTCCACGCAACATTTCCCCACATCATTCCACACATCATTCCACACATAATTCCACACATCATTCCAAACCTCATTCCACACATCTTCCCACATATCATTCAACATATCATCACAAACCTCATTCCACACATCCATCCACAAGTCATTCCACACCTCATTCTACACATCATTCCAAATATCATTTCACACCTCATTCCACATATCACTCCACACATCATTCCACTGATCATTCCTCACATTATTCCACAATTCATTCCACACATCATTCCACGCAACATTCCACGCATTTGTCCACACTTCATTCCACTGATCATTCCTCGCATTATTCCACAATTCATTTCAAACCTCATTCCACCATCATTGCACAACTCATTTCACACGATATTCCACGCATCATTCCACACAACATTCCACACGTCATTACAAACCTCATTCCACACATCATTCCACTCGTCATTCCACACATCATTCCACACATCATTCCACAAATCATTCGAAACATCATTCCACACATCTTTTCACACTTCATTCCACAGATCATTCCACACGTCATTCAGCACATCATTCCACACATCATTCCACACAGCATTCCACACATCAATCCTCACATCATTCCAAACATCATTCCAAACATCATTCCAAACTTCATTCCGCACATAATTCCACACATCATTCCACACATCATTCCTCACATCATTCCAAACGTCATTCCACACATCATTCCAAACTTAATTCCACACATCATTCCACACATAATTCCACACATCAGTCCACATATCATTACACGCATCATTCCACGTATTATTCCACACATCATTCCACACATCATTCCACACATCATTTCTCACAACATTCCAAACATCATTCCATACATCATTCCAATCATCATTCCACACATCATTCCAAACTTCATTCCACACATCATTCCACACATCATTCCACACATCATTCCACACATAATTCCTCACATCATTCCAAACTTCATTCCACACATCATTCCACACATCATTCCACACATCATTCCACACATCATTCCACATATCATTACACATGTCATTCCACGTATTATTCCACACATCATTCCACACATCATTCCACACTTCATTCCACAGATCATTCCACACATCATTCCTCACATCATTCCACACATCATTCCTCACATCATTCCAAACATCATTCCACACATCATTCCACACATCATTCCACACATCATTCCACACATCTTTCCACACCTCATTCCACAAATCATTGCACAACTCATTCCAGATATCATTCCACAACTCATACCACCTTTCACTGCACACATCACTGCACACATCATTCCACACATCATTCCACACATCATTACAAACCTCATTCCAGACGTCATTCCACACGTCATTCAAACCATCATTCCACACATCTTTCCACACATCATTCCAAACCTCATGCCAAACTTCATTCCACACGTCATTTCTCCACATCATTCCACACATCATTCCATACATAATTCCACACATCTTTCCAAACCTCATTCCACATTTCTTCCCACACACCATTCAACATATCATCACAAACCTCATTCCACACATCCATCCACACATCATTCCACACCTCATTCCACACACCATTCCACATATCATTCCACACCTCATTCCACATATCATTCCACACCTCATTCCACACATCATTCCACACCTCATTGCACACATCATTCAACACCTCATTGCACACATCAATCCGCAACTCATTCCAGATATCATTCCACCACATCATTTCACACCTCATTCCACACCTCATTCCACACCTCATCCCACACATCATTCCACACATCATTCCACACATCATTCCACGCATAGAAACATAGAAACATAGAAA
This sequence comes from Pristiophorus japonicus, assembly GCF_044704955.1. Classification (NCBI taxonomy): domain Eukaryota; kingdom Metazoa; phylum Chordata; class Chondrichthyes; family Pristiophoridae; genus Pristiophorus; species Pristiophorus japonicus. The sequence continues at coordinate 5,321,303 of NW_027253106.1, read as the reverse complement.
ATAGGTGCAGGAGCAGGCCATTCAGCCCTTCTAGCCTGCACCGCCATTCAATGAGTTCATGGCTGAACATGAAACTTCAGTACGCCCTTCCTGCTTTCTCGCCATAACCCTTGATCCCCCGAGTAGTAAGGACATCATCTAACTCCCTTTTGAATAAATTTAGTGAATTGGCCTCAACTACTTTCTGTGGTAGAGAATTCCACAGGTTTCCCACTCTCTGGCTGAAGAAGTTTCTCCTCATCTCGGTCCTAAATGGCTTACCCCTTATCCTCAGACTGTGACCCCTGGTTCTGGACTTCCCCACATTGGGAACATTCTTTTTGCATCTAACCTGTCTAAACCCGTCAGAATTTTAAACGTTTCTATGAGGTCCCCTCTCATTCTTCTGAACTCCAGTGAATACAAGCCTAGTTGATCCAATCGTTCTTGATAGGTCAGTCACGCCAATCCGGGAATCAGTCTGGTGAACCTTCGCTGCACTCCCTCAATAGCAAGAATGTCCTTCCTCAAGTTAGGAGACCAAAACTGTACACAATACTCCAGGTGTGGCCTCACCAAGGCCCTGTACAACTGTAGCAACACCTCCCTGCCCCTGTATTCAAATCCCCTCGCTATGCAGGCCAACATGCCATTTGCTTTCTTAACCGCCTGCTGTACCTGCATGCTAACCTTCAATGACTGATAGACCATGACATCCAGGTCTCGTTGCACCTTCCATTTTCCTAATCTGTCCCCATTCAGATAATAGTCTGTCTCTCTGTTTTTACCACCAAAGTGGATAACCTCACATTTATCCACATTATACTTCATCTGCCATGCATTTGCCCACTCACCTAACCTATCCAAGTCACTCTGCAGCCTAATAGCATCCTCCTCGCAGCTCACACTGCCACCCAACTTAATATCATCTGCTAATTTGGAGATACTGCATTTAATCCCCTCGTCTAAATCATTAATGTACAATGTAAACAGCTGGGGCCCCAGCACAGAACCTTGCGGCACTCCACTAGTCACTGCCTGCCATTCTGAAAAGTACCCGTTTACTCGTACTCTTTGCTTCCTGTCTGACAACCAGTTCTCAATCCACGTCGGCACACTACCCCCAATCCCATGTGCTTTAACTTTGCACATTAATCTCTTGTGTGGGATTGTCGAAAGCCTTCTGAAAGTCCAAATATACCACATCAACTGGTTCTCCTTTGTCCACTTTACTGGAAACATCCTCAAAAAATTCCATAAGATTTGTCAAGCATGATTTCCCTTTCACAAATCCATGCTGACTTGGACCTATCATGTCACCATTTTCCAGATGCACTGCTATGACATCCTTAATAATTGATTCCATCATTTTACCCACTACTGAGGTCAGGCTGACCGGTCTATAATTCCCTGTTTTCTCTCTCCCGCCTTTTTTAAAAAGTGGGGTTACATTGGCTACCCTCCACTCCATAGGAACTGATCCAGAGTTAATGGAATGTTGGAAAATGACTGTCAATGCATCCGCTATTTCCAAGGCCACCTCCTTAAGTACTCTAGGATGCAGTCCATCAGGCACTGGGGATTTATCGGCCTTCAATATCATCAATTTCCCCAACAAAATTTCCCGACTAATAAAGATTTCCCTCAGTTCCCCCTCCTTACTAGACCCTCTGACCCCTTTTATATCCAGCAGGTTGTTTGTATCCTCCTTAGTGAATACCGAACCAAAGTACTTGTTCAATTGGTCTGCCATTTCTTTGTTCATCGTTATGACTTCCCCTGATTCTGACTGCAGGGGACGTACGTTTGACTTCACCAACCTTTTTCTCTTTACATGCCTATAGAAACTTTTGCAATCCGCCTTAATGTTCCCTGCAAGCTTCTTCTCGTACTCCATTTTCCCTGCCCTATTCCACAACTCATTCCACCGTCATTGCACAACTCATTCCACACGACATTCCACACCTCATTCCACACAAGATTCCACACATCATTACAAACCTCATTCCACACTTCATTCCATTCGTCATTCCACACATCATTCCAGACATCATTCCACACATCGTTCCACACCTCATTCCACACATCATTCCACACATCATTCCACACCTCATTCCACACATCATTCCACACATCATTCCACACATCATTCCACAATTCATCCCACACATTATTTCACAACTCATTCCAGATATCATTCCACACCTCATTCCACACCTTATTCCAAACCTCATCCCACACATCATTCCACACATCATTCCACACATCATTCCACGCATCATTCCACAACTTATTCCACCCGTCATTGCACACACCATTGCATACATCATTCAACACATCATTACAAACCTCATTCCACACATCATTCCACACGTCATTCCACACATCATTCCACACATCATTCCTCACATCATTCCAAAACTCATTCCAAACTTCATTCCACACAACATTTCTCCATATCATTCCACACATCATTCCACACATAATTCCACACATCATTCCAAACCTCATTCCACACATCATACCACATATCATTCAACATATCATCACAAACCTCTTTCCACACATCCTTCCACACATCATTCCACACCTCATTCCACACATCATTCCACATATCATTCCACACATCATTCCACACCTCATTGCACATACCACTCCACACATCATTCCACTGATCATTCCTCACATTATTCCACAATTCATTCCACACATCATTCCACGCATCATTCCACGCATTATTCCACACATCATTCCACTGATCATTCCTCACATTATTACACAATTGATTCCACACATCATTCCAAATCTCATTCCACACATCATTCCTTACATCATTCAACACCTCATCCCACACATCATTCCACACATCATTCCACACATCATTCCACACATTATTCCACACCTCATTCCATAAACATTGCACAACTCATTCTAGATATCGTTCCACAATTCATTCCACACCTTATTCCACACCTCATCCCACACATCATTCCACTCATCATTCCACACATCATTCCACGCATCATTCCACAACTCATTCCACACATCATTCCAAACGTCATTCCACACATCATTCCACACATCATTCCACACATCATTCCAAACCTCATTCCAAACTTCATTCCACGCAACATTTCTCCACATCATTCCACACATCATTCCACACATCCATCCACGAATCATTCCACACCTCATTCCACACATCATTCCACATATCATTCCACACCTCATTCCACATATCACTCCACACATCATTCCACTGATCATTCCTCACGTTATTCCACAATTCATTCCACACATTATTCCACGCAACATTCCACGCATTATTCCACACATCATTCCACTGATCATTCGTCGCATTATTCCACAATTCATTCCACACATCATTCCAAACCTCATTCCACACATCATACCCCACATCATCTCACAAATCATTCCAAACCTCATTCCACCATCATTGCACAACTCATTCCACACGATATTCCACACCTCATTCCAAACAACATTCCACACCTCATTCCAAACAACATTCCACACGTCATTACAAACCTCATTCAACACATGAATCCACTCGTCATTCCACACATCATTCCAGACATCATTCAACACATCATTCCACACATCATTCCACAAATCATTCGAAACATCATTCCACACATCTTCACACACTTCATTCCACAGATCATTCCACACGTCATTCCACACATCATTCCACACATCATTCCACACATCATTCCACACATCATTCCTCACATCATTCCACACATCATTCCACACATCATTCCACACATCATTCAACACCTCATTCCACACCTCATTCCACACCTCATCCCACACATCATTCCACACATCATTCACACATCATTCCGCACATCATTCCGCACCTCATTCCACACATCATTCCACACCTCATTCCACACATCATTGCACAACTCATTCCAGATATCATTCCACAACTCATTGCACCCGTCATTGCACACATCATTGCACACATCATTCCACACCTCATTCCACACATCAATCTACAACTCATTCCAGATATCGTTCCACCTCATCATTCCACACCTCATTCCACACCTCATTCCACACCTCATCCCACCATCATTGCACACATCATTCCACACCTCATTCCACGCATCATTCCACAACTCATTCCACCATCATTGCACAACTCATTCCACACTTCATTCCACTCGTCATTCCACACATCATTCCACACAACATTCTACACCTCATACCACAAATCATTCCACACATCATTCCACACCTCATTCTAAACATCATTCCACACATGTTTCCACACATCATTCCAGACTTCATTCCACACATCATTCCACACCTCATTCCACACATCATTCCACACATCATTCCACACATCATTCCACAATTCATCCCAAACATCATTTCAAATCTCGTTCCAGATATCATTCCACACCTCATTCCACACCTTATTCCACACCTCATCCCACAATTCATTCCACACATCATTCCACGCATCATTCCACAACTCATTCCACCCGTCATTGCACACATCATTGCATACATCATTCCACACATCATTACAAACCTCATTCCCCACATCATTCCACACGTCATTCCACACATCATTCCACACATCATTCCACACATCATTCCAAACCTCATTCCAAACTTCATTCCACACAACAATTCTCCACAACATTCCACACATCATTCCACACATAATTCCACACATCATTCCAAACCTCATTCCACACATCCTTCCACAAATCATTCCACACCTCATTCCACACATCATTCCACATATCACTCCACACATCATTCCACTGATCATTCCTCACATTATTCCACACGTCATTCCACACATAATTCCACGCATCATTCCACGCATTATTCCACACATCATTCCACTGATCATACCTCACATTATTCCACAATTCATTCCACACATCATTCCAAACCTCATTCCACACATAATTCCTCACATCATTCCACAAATCATTCCATACATCATTCCACACCTCATTCCACACCTCATTCCACAGATCATTCCAAACCTCATTCCACCATCATTGCATAACTCATTCCACAAGATATTCCACACCTCATTCCACACAACATTCCACACATCATTACAAACCTCATTCCACACATCATTCCTCTCGTCATTCCACACATCATTCCAGACATCATTCCACACATCATTCCACACCTCATTCCACACATCATTGCACAACTCATTCCAGATATCATTCCACACATCATTCCACGCATCATTCCACACATCATTCCACAAATCATTCGAAACATATTTCCACACATCATTCCACACTTCATTCCACATATCATTCCACACGTCATTCCATACATCATTCCACACATCATTCCACACATCATTCCACGCTTTATTCCACACATCATTCCACTGATCACTCCTCGCATTATTCCACAATTCATTCCACACATTATACCAAATCTCATTCCACGCATCATTCCCCACATCATTCCACAAATCATTCCAAACCTCATTCCACCATGATTGCACAACTCATTCCACACGATATTCCACACCTCATTCCACACAACATTCCACACATCATTACAAACGTCATTCCACACATCATTCCACTCGTAATAACACACATCATTCCAGACGTCATTCTACACATCATTCCACACCTCATTCCACACATCATTGCACAACTCATTCCAGATATCATTCCACACATCATTCCACACATCATTCTACACATCATTCCACAAATCATTCGAAACATCATTCCACACATCTTTCCACACTTCATTCCACAGATCATTCCACACGTAATTCCACACATCATTCCACACATCATTCCACACATCATTCCACGCATCGTTGCTCACATCATTCCAAACATCATTCCACACATCATTCCAATCTTCATTCCACACATCATTCCAAACATGATTCCACACATCATTCCACACATCATTCCACACATCATTCCACACATCATTCCACACCTCATTCCACAAATCATTGCACAACTCATTCCAGATATCATTCCACAACTCTTTCCACCCGTCATTGCACACATCATTGCGCACATCATTCCACACATCATTCCACACATCATTACAAACCTCATTCCACACGTCATTCCACACGTCATTCCACACATCATTCCACACATCTTTCCACACATCATTCCAAACCTCATTCCACACATCATCCCAGACATCATTCAACATATCATTACAAACCTTATTCCACACATCCTTCCACACATCATTCCACACCTCATTCCACACACCATTCCACATATAGTTCCACACATCATTCCACACCTCATTCCACACCTCATCCCTCACATCATTCCACACATCATTTCACACATCATTCCGCACATCATTCCACATCTCATTCCACACATCATTGCATAACTCATTCCAGATATCATTCCGCACCTCATTCCACACCTCATTCCACACCTCTTCCCACACATCATTCCACACATCATTGCACAACTCATTCCAGATAGTTTTCCACAACTCATTCCACCCGTCATTGCACACATCATTGCAAACATCATTCCACACCTCATTCCACACATCAATCCACAATTCATTCCAGATATCATTCCACCACATCATTCCACACCTCATTCCACACCTCATTCCACACCTCATCCCACACATCATTCCACACGTCATTCCACACAACATTCCACACATCATTACAAACCTCATTCCACACTTCATTCCACTCGTCATTCCAAAAATCATTCCACACATGATTCCACACATCATTCTAAACATTATTCCACACATGATTCCACACATCATTTCAGACTTCATTCCACACCTCATTCCACACCTCATTCCACACCTCATCCCACACATCATTCCACACATCATTCCACACATCATTCCACGCATCATTCCACAAATCATTTCACCATCATTGCACAACTCATTCCACACGACATTCCACACCTCATTCCACACATCATTCCACAATTCATCCCACACATAATTCCACAACTCATTCCAGATATCATACCACACCTCATTCCACACTTTATTCCAAACCCCATCCCACACATCATTCCACACATCATTCCATACATCATTGCACGCATTATTCCACAACTCATTCCACACGTCATTGCACACGTCATTGCATGCATCATTCCACACATCATTACAAACCTCATTCCACACATCATTCCACACGTCATTCCACACATCATTCCACACATCATTCCACACATCATTGCAAACGTTATTCCAAACTTCATTCCACACAACATTTCTCCACATCATTCCACACTTCATTCCACACATAATTCCACACATCATTACAAACTTCATTCCACACATCATTCCACACGACATTCCACACATCATTCCACACATCATTCCAAACCTTATCCAAACTTCATTCCACACAACATTTCTCCACATCATTACACACCTCATTCCACACATCATTCCACACATCATTCCACACCTCATTCCACATATCACTCCACACATCATTCCACTGATCATTCCTCACATTATTCCAAAATTCATTCCACACATCATTCCACGCATCATTCCACGCATTATTCCACACATCATTCCACTGATCATACCTCACATTATTCCACAATTCATTCCACACATCATTCCAAACCTCATTCCACACATAATTCCTCACATCATTCCACAAATTATTCCATACATCATTCCACACCTCATTCCACACCTCATTCCACAGATCATTCCAAACCTCATTCCACCATCATTGCATAACTCATTCCACAAGATATTCCACACCTCATTTCACACAGCATTCCACACATCATTACAAACCTCATTCCACACATCATTCCAATCGTCATTCCACACATCATTCCAGACATCATTCCACACATCATTCAACACCTCATTCCACACATCATTGCACAACTCATTCCAGATATCATTCTACACATCATTCCACACATCATTCCACACATCATTCCACAAATGATTCGAAACATTATTCCACACATCATTCCACACTTCATTCCACAGATTATTCCACACGTCATTCCACACATCATTCCACACATCATTCCACACAGCATTCCACACATCATTTCCACACATCATTCTTCACATTATTTCAAACATCATTCCACACATCATTCCAAACTGCATTCCACGCATCATTCCACACATCATTCCACACATCATTCCACACAATATTCCACACATCATTCCTCACATCATTCCAAACGTCATTCGACACATCATTCCAAACTTCATTCCACACAGCATTCCACATATCATTCCACACATCATTTCACGTATCATTCCATACATCATTCCACACATCATTCCACACATCATTTCTCACATCATTCCAAACATCATTCCACACATCATTCCAAACTTCATTCCACACATCATTCCACACATCATTCCAAATATCATTCCACACATCATTCCAAACTTCATTCCACACATCATTCCACACATCATTCCACACGTCATTCCACATATCATTCCACACATCATTTCTCACATCATTCCTAACTGCATTCCACACATCATTCAAAACTTCATTCCACATATCATTCCACACATCATTGCACACACCATTCCACACATCATTCCACACATCATTCCACACTTCATTCCGCACATCATTCTACACATTATTCCACACATCATTCCACACATCATTCCACACATCACTCCAAACCTCATTCCACACCTCATTCCACACCTCATCCCACACATCATCCAACACATCATTCCATACGTCATTCCACACATCATTCCACACATCATTCCACAAATCATTGCACAACTCATTCCAGATATCATTCCACACCTCATTCCACACCTTATTCCACACCTCATCCCACACATCATTCCACAAATCATTCCACACATCATTCCACGCATCATTCCATAACTCATTCCACCCGTCATTGCACACATCATTGCACACATCATTCCACACCTCATCCCACACATCTTTGCACACATCATTCCACACATAATGCCACACATCATTCCAAACCTCATTCCACACATCATCCCACACATGATTCAACATATCATCACAAACCTCATTCCACACATCCTTCCACACATCATTCCACACCTCATTCCACACATCAATCCACATATCATTGCACACATCATTCCACACATCATCCCACACCTCATTCCACATATCACTTCACACATCATTCCACACATCATTCCACGCATTATTCCACAATACATTCCACTGATCGTTCCTCACATTATTCCACAATTCATTCCACACATCATTCCAACCCTCATTCCACACATCATTCCACGCATCATTCCACAACTCATTCCACCCGTCATTGCACACATCATTGCACACATCATCCCACACATCATTTCTCCACATAATTCCACACATCATTCCACACATAATTCCACACATCATTTCAAACCACAATCCACACATCATCCCACACATCATTCAACATATCATCACAAACCTCATTCCACAAATCTTTCCACACATCATTCCACACCTCAATCCACACATCATCCCACACATCATTCAAAATATCATCACTAACCTCATTCCACACATCTTTCCACACATCATTCCACACCTCAATCCACACATCATTCCACATATCATTCCACACATCATTCCACACATCATTCCACACCTCATTCCACATATCACTCCACACATCGTTCCACTGATCATTCCTCACATTATTACACAGTTCCTTCCACAGATAATTCCACGCATCATTCCACGCATTATTCCACACATCATTCCACTGATTATTCCTCACATTATTCCACAATTCATTCCACACATCATTCCAAACCTCATTCCACGCATCATTCCTCACATCATTCCACAAATCATTCCACACATCATTCCACACCTCATTCCATACCTCATTCCACAGATCATTCCAAACCTCATTCCACCATCATTGCACAACTCATTCCACACGATATTCCAAACCTCATTCCACACAACATTCCACACATCATTACAAACCTCATTCCACACATCATTCCACTCGTCATTCCACACATCATTCCAGACATCATTCCACACATCATTCCACACCTCATTCCACACATCATTGCACAACTCATTCCAGATATCATTCCACACATCATTCCACACATTATTCCACACATCATTCCACACATCATTCCACATATCATTCCACACATCATTCCACGCATCATTCCACACATCATTCCACACATTATTCCACACATCATTACTCACATCATTCCAAACATCATTCCACACATCATTCCAAACTTCATTCCACACATCATTCCACACATCATTCCAAACATCATTCCACAACTCATTCACACCTCATTCCATAAATCATTGCACAACTCATTCCAGATATCATTCCGCACCTCATTCCACACCTTATTCAACACCTCATCCCACACATCATTCCACACATCTTTCCAAACATCATTCCACGCATCATTCCACAACTCATTCCACCCGTCATTGCACACATCATTGCACACATCATTCCACACTTCATTCCACACATCATTACAAACCTCATTCCACACATAATTCCACACGTCATTCCACACATCATTCCAAAACTTATTCCACACATCATTCCAAACCTCATTCCAAACATCATTCCACACATCATTCAACATACCATCACAAACCTCATTCCACACATCCTTCCACACATCATTCCACACCTCATTCCACACATCATTCCACATATCATTCCACACTTCAATCCACACATCATTCCACACCTCATTCCACATAGCACTCCACACATCATTCCTCTGATCATTCCTCACATTATTCCACAATTCATTCCACACATCATTCCAAACCTCATTCAACACATCTTTTCTCACATCATTCCACAAATCATTCCACACATCATTCCACCCCTCATTCCACACCTCATTCCACAGATCATTCCAATCCTCATTCCACCATCATTGCACAACTCATTCCACACAACATTCCACACATCATTACAAACATCATTCCACGCATCATTCCACTCGTCATTTCAGACATCATTCCAGACATCCTTCCACACCTCATTCCACACCTCATTCCACACATCATTGCACAAGTCATTCCAGATGACATTCCACACATCATTCCACACATCATTCCACACATCATTCCACACATCATTCCAAACTCCATTCCACACATCATTCCAAACATCATTCCACACATCATTCCACACATCATTCCACACAACATTCCACACATCATCCTCACATCATTCCAAACTTGATTCCACACATCATTCCACACATCATTCCACACATCATTCCACACATCATTCCGCATATCATTCCACACATCATTCCACGTATCATTCCATCATCATTCCACACATCATTCCACACATCATTACTCACATCATTACAAACCTCATTCCACACATCATTCCACACGTCATTGAACACATCATTCCACACATCATTCCACACATCATTACAAACCTCATTCCAAACTTCATTCCACACAACATTTCTCCACATCATTCCACACATCATTCCACACATAATTCCACACATCATTCCAAACCTCATTCCACACATCATCCCACACATCATTCAACATCTCATCACAAACCTCATTCCACACATCCTTCCACACATCATTCCACACCTCATTCCACACATCATTCCACACATCATTCCAGACATCATTCCACACATCATTCCACACCTCATTCCACACATCATTGCACATCTCATTCCAGATATCATTCCACACATCATTCCACACCTCATTCCACACATCATTGCACAACTCATTACAGATATCATTCCACACATCATTCCACACATCATTCCACACATCATTCCACAAATCAATCGAAACATCATTCCACACATCATTCCACACATCATTCCTCACATCATTCCAAACGTCATTCGACACATCATTCCAAACTTGATTCCAAACATCATTCCACACATCATTCCACACATCATTCCACACATCATTCCTCACGTCATTCCAAACATCATTCCACACATCATTCCAAATTAATTCCACACATCATTCCACAAATCATTCCACAGATCATTCCACACATCATTCCACACATCATTCCTCACATCATTCCAAACGTCATTCGACACATCATTCCAAACTTGATTCCACACATCATTCCACACATCATTCCACACATCATGCCACACATCATTCCACATATCATTCCACACATCATTCTACGTATCATTCCACACATCATTCCACACATCATTCCACACATCATTACTCACATCATTCCAAACATCATTCCACACATCATTCCAAACTTCATTCCACACATCATTCCACACATCATTCCAAACATCATTCCACACCTCATTCCACAACTCATTCCACACCTCATCCCACACATCATTCCACACATCATTCCATACATCATTCCACCCATCATTCCATACCTCATTCCATAAATCATTGCACAACTCATTCCAGATATCATTCCGCACCTCCTTCCACACCTTATTCCACACCTCATCCCACACATCATTCCACACATCATTCCACACATCATTCCAGACATCATTCCACACATCATTCCACACCTCATTCCACACATCATTGCACATCTCATTTCAGATATCATTCCACACATCATTCCACACCTCATTCCACACCTCATTGCACAACTCATTCCAGATATCATTCCACACATCATTCCACACATCATTCCACACATCATTCCACACATCATTCCACAAATCAATCGAAACATCATTCCACACATCATTCCACACATCATTCCTCACATCATTCCAAACGTCATTCGACACATCCTTCCAAACTTGATTCCACACATCATTCCACACATCATTCCACACATCATTCCACACATCATTCCACATATCATTCCACACATCATTCTACGTATCATTCCACACATAATTCCACACACCATTCCACACATCATTACTCACATCATTCCAAACTTCATTCCACACATCATTCCACGCATCATTCCAAACAACATTCCACACCTCATTCCACACCTCATTCCACACCTCATCCCACACATCATTCCACACATCATTCCATACATCATTCCACACATCATTCCACACCTCATTCCATAAATCATTGCACAGCTCATACCAGATATCATTCCGCACCTCCTTCCACACCTTATACCACACCTCATCCCACACATCATTCCACACATCATTCCAAACATCATTCCACGCATCATTCCACAACTCATTCCACCCGTCATTGCACACATCTTTGCACACATCATTCCACACTTCATTCCACACATCATTACAAACCTCATTCCACACATCATTCCACACGTCATTCCACACAACATTCCACTCATCATTTCACACATCATTCCAAACCTCATTCCAAACTTCATTCCACACATTTCTCCACATCATTCCACACATATTTACACACTTAATTCCACACATCATTCCAAAGCTCATTCCACACATCATCCCACACATTCAACATATCATTCCACACTTCAATTCACACATCATTCCACACCTCATTCCACATAACACTCCACACATCATTCCACTGATCATTCCTCACAATATTCCACAATGCATTCCACACATCATTCCACACCTCATTCCACACATCATTCCAAACATCATTCCACACATCATTCCAAACATCAGTCCACACATCATTCCAAACAACATTTCACACATCATTCCACACATCATTCCACACAACATTCCACACATCATTCCTCACATCATTCCAAACGTCATTCGACACATCATTCCAAACTTGATTCCACACATCATTCCACACATCATTCCACACATCATTCCACACATCATTCCACATATCATGCCACACATCATTCCACGTATCCTTCCCCACATCATTCCACACATCATTCCACACATCATTACTCACATCATTCCAAACATCATTGCAAACATCATTACAAACTTCATTCCACACATCATTCCACACATCATTCCAAACATCATTCCACACCTCATTCCACAACTCATTCCACACCTCATCCCACACATCATTGCAAACATCATTCCATACATCATTCCACACATCATTACACACCTCATTCCACAAATCATTGCATAACTCATTCCAGATATCATTCCACACCTCATTCCACACCTTATTCCACACCTCATCCCACACATCATTCCACACATCATTCCACACATCATTCCACGCATCATTCCACAACTCATTCCACCCGTCATTGCACACATCATTGCACACATCATTCCACACAACATTCCACACATCATTACAAACCTCATTCCACACATCATTGCACACATCATTCCACAAATCATTCCAAACATCATTCCAAACCTCATTCCAAACTTCATTCCACACAACATTTCTCCACATCATTCCACACATCATTCCACACATAATTCCACACATCATTCCAAACCTCATTCCACAAATCATCCCTCACATCATTCAACATATCATCTCAAACCTCATTCCACACATCCTTCCACACATCATTCCACACCTCATTCCACACCTCATTCCACATATCATTCCACACATCAATCCACACATCATTCCAAACCTCATTCCACACATCATCCCACACATCATTCAACATCTCATCACAAACCTCATTCCACACATCCTTCCACACATCATTCCACACCTCATTCCACACATCATTCCACACATCATTCCAGACATCATTACACACATCATTCCACACCTCATTCCACACATCATTGCACATCTCATTCCAGATATCATTCCACACATCATTCCACACCTCATTCCACACATCATTGCACAACTCATTACAGATATCATTCCACACATCATTCCACACATCATTCCACACATCATTCCACAAATCAATCGAAACATCATTCCACACATCATTCCACACATCATTCCTCACATCATTCCAAACGTCATTCGACACATCATTCCAAACTTGATTCCAAACATCATTCCACACATCATTCCACACATCATTCCACACATCATTCCTCACGTCATTCCAAACATCATTCCACACATCATTCCAAATTAATTCCACACATCATTCCACAAATCATTCCACAGATCATTCCACACATCATTCCACACATCATTCCTCACATCATTCCAAACGTCATTCGACACATCATTCCAAACTTGATTCCACACATCATTCCACACATCATTCCACACATCATGCCACACATCATTCCACATATCATTCCACACATCATTCTACGTATCATTCCACACATCATTCCACACATCATTCCACACATCATTACTCACATCATTCCAAACATCATTCCACACATCATTCCAAACTTCATTCCACACATCATTCCACACATCATTCCAAACATCATTCCACACCTCATTCCACAACTCATTCCACACCTCATCCCACACATCATTCCACACATCATTCCATACATCATTCCACCCATCATTCCATACCTCATTCCATAAATCATTGCACAACTCATTCCAGATATCATTCCGCACCTCCTTCCACACCTTATTCCACACCTCATCCCACACATCATTCCACACATCATTCCACACATCATTCCAGACATCATTCCACACATCATTCCACACCTCATTCCACACATCATTGCACATCTCATTCCAGATATCATTCCACACATCATTCCACACCTCATTCCACAACTCATTCCACACCTCATCCCACACATCATTCCACACATCATTCCATACATCATTCCACCCATCATTCCATACCTCATTCCATAAATCATTGCACAACTCATTCCAGATATCATTCCGCACCTCCTTCCACACCTTATTCCACACCTCATCCCACACATCATTCCACACATCATTCCAGACATCATTCCACACATCATTCCACACCTCATTCCACACATCATTGCACATCTCATTCCAGATATCATTCCACACATCATTCCACACCTCATTCCACACCTCATTGCACAACTCATTCCAGATATCATTCCACACATCATTCCACACATCATTCCACACATCATTCCACACATCATTCCACAAATCAATCGAAACATCATTCCACACATCATTCCACACATCATTCCTCACATCATTCCAAACGTCATTCGACACATCCTTCCAAACTTGATTCCACACATCATTCCACACATCATTCCACACATCATTCCACACATCATTCCACATATCATTCCACACATCATTCTACGTATCATTCCACACATAATTCCACACATCATTCCACACATCATTACTCACATCATTCCAAACTTCATTCCACACATCATTCCACGCATCATTCCAAACAACATTCCACACCTCATTCCACACCTCATTCCACACCTCATCCCACACATCATTCCACACATCATTCCATACATCATTCCACACATCATTCCACACCTCATTCCATAAATCATTGCACAGCTCATACCAGATATCATTCCGCACCTCCTTCCACACCTTATACCACACCTCATCCCACACATCATTCCACACATCATTCCAAACATCATTCCACGCATCATTGCACAACTCATTCCACCCGTCATTGCACACATCTTTGCACACATCATTCCACACTTCATTCCACACATCATTACAAACCTCATTCCACACATCATTCCACACGTCATTCCACACAACATTCCACTCATCATTTCACACATCATTCCAAACCTCATTCCAAACTTCATTCCACACATTTCTCCACATCATTCCACACATATTTACACACTTAATTCCACACATCATTCCAAAGCTCATTCCACACATCATCCCACACATTCAACATATCATTCCACACTTCAATTCACACATCATTCCACACCTCATTCCACATAACACTCCACACATCATTCCACTGATCATTCCTCACAATATTCCACAATGAATTCCACACATCATTCCACACCTCATTCCACACATCATTCCAAACATCATTCCACACATCATTCCAAACATCAGTCCACACATCATTCCAAACAACATTTCACACATCATTCCACACATCATTCCACACAACATTCCACACATCATTCCTCACATCATTCCAAACGTCATTCGACACATCATTCCAAACTTGATTCCACACATCATTCCACACATCATTCCACACATCATTCCACACATCATTCCACATATCATGCCACACATCATTCCACGTATCATTCCCCACATCATTCCACACATCATTCCACACATCATTACTCACATCATTCCAAACATCATTGCAAACATCATTACAAACTTCATTCCACACATCATTCCACACATCATTCCAAACATCATTCCACACCTCATTCCACAACTCATTCCACACCTCATCCCACACATCATTGCAAACATCATTCCATACATCATTCCACACATCATTACACACCTCATTCCACAAATCATTGCATAACTCATTCCAGATATCATTCCACACCTCATTCCACACCTTATTCCACACCTCATCCCACACATCATTCCACACATCATTCCACACATCATTCCACGCATCATTCCACAACTCATTCCACCCGTCATTGCACACATCATTGCACACATCATTCCACACAACATTCCACACATCATTACAAACCTCATTCCACACATCATTGCACACATCATTCCACAAATCATTCCACACATCATTCCAAACCTCATTCCAAACTTCATTCCACACAACATTTCTCCACATCATTCCACACATCATTCCACACATAATTCCACACATCATTCCAAACCTCATTCCACAAATCATCCCTCACATCATTCAACATATCATCTCAAACCTCATTCCACACATCCTTCCACACATCATTCCACACCTCATTCCACACCTCATTCCACATATCATTCCACACATCAATCCACACATCATTCCACACCTCATTCCACATATCATTCCAAACATCATTCCACCATCATTGCACAACTCATTCCACACGATATTCCACACCTCATTCCACACACCATTCCACACATCATTACAAACCTCATTTCACGCATCATTCCACTCGTCATTTCACACATCATTCCAGAAATCATTCCACACATCATCCCACACCTCATTCCACACATCATTGCACAACTCATTCCAGATATCATTCCACACATCATTCCACACATCATTCCACAAATCATTCGAAACATCATTCCACACATCATTCCACACTTCATTCCACAGATCCTTCCACACGTCATTCCACACATCATTCCGCACATCATTCCACACATCATTCCAAACTTCATTCCACACATCATTCCACACATCATTCCACACATCATTCCACACATCATTCCACACATCATTCCTCACATCATTCCAAACGACATTCGACACATCATTCCAAACTTCATTCCACACAACATTCGACACATCATTCCACGCATCATTCCACACATCATTCCAAACCTCATTCCAAACTTCATTCCACACAACATTTCTCCACATCATTCCACACATCATTCCACACATAATTCCACACATCATTCCAAACCTCATTCCACAAATCATCCCACACATCATTCAACATATCATCTCAAACCTCATTCCACACATCCTTCCACACATCATTCCACACCTCATTCCACACATCATTCCTCATATCATTCCACACATCAATCCACACATCATTCCACACCTCATTCCACATATCATTCCAAACATCATTCCACCATCATTGCACAACTCATTCCACACGATATTCCACACCTCATTCCAATCAACATTCCACACATCATTACAAACCTCATTCCATGCATCATTCCACTCGTCATTTCACACATCATTCCAGATATCATTCCACACATCATCCCACACCTCATTCCACACATCATTGCACAACTCATTCCAGATATCATTCCACACATCATTCCACACATCATTCCACATATCATTCCACACATCATTCTACGTATCATTCCACACATCATTCCACACATCATTCCACACATCATTACTCACATCATTCCAAACATCATTCCACACATCATTCCAAACTTCATTCCACACATCATTCCACACATCATTCCAAACATCATTCCACACCTCATTCCACACCTCATTCCACACCTCATCCCACACATCATTCCACACATCATTCCATACATCATTCCACCCATCATTCCATAACTCATTCCATAAATCATTGCACAACTCATTCCAGATATCATTCCGCACCTCGTTCCACACCTTATTCCACACCTCATCCCACACATCATTCGCCACATCATTCCACACATCATTCCAGACATCATTCCACACATCATTCCACACCTCATTCCACACATCATTGCACATCTCATTCCAGATATCATTCCACACATCATTCCACACCTCATTCCACACATCATTGCACAACTCATTCCAGATATCATTCCACACATCATTCCACACATCATTCCACACATCATTCCACAAATCAATCGAAACATCATTCCACACATCATTCCACACATCATTCCTCACATCATTCCAAACGTCATTCGACACATCATTCCAAACTTGATTCCACACATCATTCCACACATCATTCCACACATCATTCCACACATCATTCCACATATCATTCCACACATCATTCTACGTATCATTCCACACATAATTCCACACATCATTCCACACATCATTACTCACATCATTCCAAACATCATTCCACACATCATTCCAAACTTCATTCCACACATCATTCCACGCATCATTCCAAACATCATTCCACACCTCATTCCACACCTCATTCCACACCTCATCCCACACATCATTCCACACATCATTCCATACATCATTCCACACATCATTCCACACCTCATTCCATAAATCATTGCACAACTCATTCCAGATAACATTCCGCACCTCCTTCCACACCTTATACCACACCTCATCCCACACATCATTCCACACATCATTCCAAACATCATTCCACGCATCATTCCACAACTCATTCCACCCGTCATTGCACACATTTTTGCACACATAATTCCACACTTCATTCCACACATCATTACAAACCTCATTCCACACATCATTCCACACGTCATTCCACACAACATTCCACTCATCATTCCACACATCATTCCAAACCTCATTCCAAACTTCATTCCACACATTTCTCCACATCATTCCACACATATTTCCACACTTAATTCCACACATCATTCCAAACCTCATTCCACACATCATCCCACACATTCAACATATCATTCCACACTTCAATTCACACATCATTCCACACCTCATTCCACATAACACTCCACACATCATTGCACTGATCATTCCTCACAATATTACACAATGCATTCCACACATCATTCCACACCTCATTCCACACATCATTCCAAACATCATTCCACACATCATTCCAAACATCAGTCCACACATCATTCCAAACAACATTCCACACATCATTCCACACATCATTCCACACAACATTCCACACATCATTCCTCACATCATTCCAAACGTCATTCGACACATCATTCCAAACTTGATTCCACACATCATTCCACACATCATTCCACACATCATTCCACATATCATTCCACACATCATTCCACACATCATTACACACCTCATTCCACAAATCATTGCATAACTTATTCCAGATATCATTCCACACCTCATTCCACACCTTATTCCACACCTCATCCCACACATCATTCCACAAGTCATTCCACACATCATTCCACGCATCATTCCACAACTCATTCCACCCGTCATTGCAAACATCATTGCACGCATCATTCCACACATCATTCCACACATCATTACAAACCTCATTCCACACATCATTCCACACGTCATTCATCACATCATTCCACACATCATTCCACACATCATTCCAAACCTCATTCCAAACTTCATTCCACACAACATTTCTCCACATCATTCCACACATCATTCCACACATAATTCGACACATCATTCCAAACCTCATTCCACAAATCATCCCTCACATCATTCAACATATCATCTCAAACCTCATTCCACACATCCTTCCACACATCATTCCACACCTCATTCCACACATCATTCCACATATCATTCCACACATCAATCCACACATCATTCCACACCTCCTTCCACATATCATTCCAAACATCATTCCACCATCATTGCACAACTCATTCCACACGATATTCCACACCTCATTCCACACACCATTCCACACATCATTACAAACCTCATTCCACGCATCATTCCACTCGTCATTTCACACTTCATTCCAGACATCATTCCACACACCATCCCACACCTCATTCCACACATCATTGCACGACTCATTCCAGATATCATTCCACACATCATTCCACACATCATTCCACACATCATTCCACACATCATTCCACACATCATTCCACACATCATTCCAAACATCATTCCACACATCATTCCACACTTCATTCCACAGATCATTCCACACGTCATTCCACACATCATTCCGCACATCATTCCACACATCATTCCGTCATCATTCCTCACATCATTCCAAACATCATTCCACACATCATTCCAAACTTCATTCCACACATCATTCCACACATCATTCCACACATCATTCCACACATCATTCCTCACATCATTCCAAACGACATTCGACACATCATTCCAAACTTCATTCCACACAACATTCGACACATCATTCCACACCTCATTCCACACATCATTCCACATATCATTCCACACATCAATCCACACATCATTCCACACCTCATTCCACATATCATTCCAAACATCATTCCACCATCATTGCACAACGCATTCCACACGATATTCCACACCTCATTCCAAACAACATTCCACACATCATTACAAACCTCATTCCATGCATCATTCCACTCGTCATTTCGCACATCATTCCAGACATCATTCCACACATCATCCCACACCTCATTCCACACATCATTGCACAACTCATTCCAGATATCATTCCACACATCATTCCACACATCATTCCGCACATCATTCCACAAATCATTCGAAACATCATTCCACACATCATTCCACACTTCATTCCACAAATCATTCCACACGTCATTCCACACATCATTCCGCACATCATTCCGCACATCATTCCACACATCATTCCTCACATCATTCCAAACATCATTCCACACATCATTCCAAACTTCATTCCACACATCATTACACGTATCATTCCACACATCATTCTACACATCATTCCACACATCATTTCTCACATCATTCAAAAACTTCATTCCACACATCATTCCAAAATTCATTCCACACATCATTCCGCACATCATTCCAAACAACATTCCACACATCATTCCAAACTTTATTCCACACATCATTCCACACATCATTCCACACATCATTCCACACATCATTCAACACATCATTCCTCACATCATTCCAATCTTCATACCACACATCATTCTTTACTTCATTACACAAATCATTCCACACTTCATTCCACACATCATTTCACACATCATTCCACACATCATTCCACACTTCATTCCACAGATCATTCAACACATCATTCCTCACATCATTCCAAACTTCATTCCACACACCATTACAAACTTCATTCCACTCATCATTTCTCACATAATTCCACACATCATTCCACACATCATAACACACATCATTCCACACATCATTCCACACATCATTCTACACATCATTCAACACCTCATTCCACAAATCATTGCACAACTGATTGCAGATATCATTCCACACCTCATTCCACACCTTATTCCACACCTCATCCCACACATCATTCCACACCTCATTCCACACATCATTCCAAATATCATTCCAAACATCATTTCACACATCATTCCAAACTTAATTCCACACATCATTCCACAAATCATTCCACACATCATTCCA
Organism: Pristiophorus japonicus; assembly: GCF_044704955.1. NCBI lineage: Eukaryota > Metazoa > Chordata > Chondrichthyes > Pristiophoridae > Pristiophorus > Pristiophorus japonicus. The sequence continues at coordinate 5,298,504 of NW_027253106.1, read as the reverse complement.
TACGTCATTCCACACATCATTCCTCACATCATTCCAAACGTCATTCGACACATCATTCCAAACTTAATTCCACACATCATTCCACACATCATTCCACACATCATTCCACACATCATTCCACATATCATTCCACACATCATTCCACGCATCATTCCACACATCATTCCACACATCATTCCACACATCATTCCACACCTCATTCCATAAATCATTGCACAACTCATTCCAGATTTCAACCGCACCTCATTCCACACCTTATTCCACACCTCATCCCACACATCATTGCACACATCATTCCACACATAATGCCACACATCATTCCAAACCTCATTCCACACATCATCCCACACATGATTCAACATATCATCACACACCTCATTCCACATATCCTTCCACACATCATTCCACACCTCATTCCACACATCAATCCACATATCATTGCACACATCATTCCACACATCATCCCACACCTCATTCCACATATCACTTCACACATCATTCCACACATCATTCCAAGCATTATTCCACAATACATTCCACTGATCATTCCTCACATTATTCCACAATTCATTCCACACATCATTCCAAACCTCATTCCACACATCATTCCACGCATCATTCCACAACTCATTCCACCCGTCATTGCACACATCATTGCACACATCATTCCACACATCATTTCTCCACATATTTCCACACATCATTCCACACATAATTCCACACATCATTCCAAACCTCAATCCACACATCATCCCACACATCATTCAACATATCATCACAAACCTCATTCCACACATCTTTCCACACATCATTCCACACCTCAATCCACACATCATCCCACACATCATTCAACATATCATCACTAACCTCATTCCACACATCTTTCCACACATCATTCCACACCTCAATCCACACATCATTCCACATATCATTCCACACATCATTCCACATATCATTCCACACCTCATTCCACATATCACTCCACACATCGTTCCACTGATCATTCCTCACATTATTACACAGTTCATTCCACAGATAATTCCACGCATCATTCCACGCATTATTCCACACATCATTCCACTGATTATTCCTCACATTATTCCACAATTCATTCCACACATCATTCCAAACCTCATTCCACACCTCATTCCACAGATCGTTCAAAACCTCATTCCACCATCATTGCACAACTCATTCCACACGATATTCCACACCTCATTCCACACATCATTACAAACCTAATTCCACACATCATTCCACTCGCCATTCCACACATCATTCCAGACATCATTCCACACATCATTCCACACCTCATTCCACACATCATTGCACAACTCATTCCAGATATCATTCCACACATCATTCCAAACATCATTCCACACTTCATTCCACAGATCATTTCAAACGTCATTCCAAACATCATTCCACACCTCATTCCACACATCATTCCACACATCATTCCTCACATCATTCCAAACATCATTCCACACATCATTCCAATCTTCATTCCACACATCATTCCACACATCATTCCACACATCATTCCTCACATCATTCCAAACGTCATTCGACACATCATTCCAAACTTGATTCCACACATCATTCCACACATTATTCCACACATCATTCCACACATCATTCCACATATCATTCCACACATCATTCCACGCACCATTCCACACATCATTCCACACATCATTCCACACATCATTACTCACATCATTCCAAACATCATTCCACACATCATTCCAAACTTCATTCCACACATCATTCCACACATCATTCCAAACATCATTCCACACCTCATTCACACCTCATTCCATAAATCATTGCACAACTCATTCCAGATATCATTCCGCACCTCATTCCACACCTTATTCAACACCTCATCCCACACATCATTCCACACATCTTTCCAAACATCATTCCACGCATCATTCCACAACTCATTCCACCCGTCATTGCACACATCATTGCACACATCATTCCACACTTCATTCCACACATCATTACAAACCTCATTCCACACATAATTCCACACGTCATTCCACACATCATTCCAAAACTTATTCCACACATCATTCCAAACCTCAATCCACACATCATTCCACACATCATTCAACATATCATCACAAACCTCATTCCACACATCCTTCCACATATCATTCCACACCTCATTCCACACATCATTCCACTTATCATTCCACACTTAAATCCACACATCATTCCACACCTCATTCCACATAGCACTCCACACATCATTCCTCTGATCATTCCTCACATTATTCCACAATTCATTCCACACATCATTCCAAACCTCATTCAACACATCTTTTCTCACATCATTCCACAAATCATTCCACACATCATTCCACCCTTCATTCCACACCTCATTCCTCAGATCATTCCAATCCTCATTCCACCATCATTGCACAACTCATTCCACACAACATTCCACACATCATTACAAACATCATTCCACGCATCATTCCACTCGTCAATTCAGACATCATTCCAGACATCCTTCCACACCTCATTCCACACCTCCTTCCACACATCATTGCACAAGTCATTCCAGATGTCATTCCACACATCATTCCACACATCATTCCACACATCATTCCACACATCATTCCAAACTCCATTCCACACATCATTCCAAACATCATTCCACACATCATTCCACACATCATTCCACACAACATTCCACACATCATCCTCACATCATTCCAAACTTGATTCCACACATCATTCCACACATCATTCCACACATCATTCCACACATCATTCCGCATATCATTCCACACATCATTCCACGTATCATTCCTTCATCATTCCACACATCATTCCACACATCATTACTCACATCATTCCAAACATCATTCCAAACATCATTCCAAACTTCATTACACACATCATTCCACACATCATTCCAAACATCATTCCACTCCTCATTCCACACCTCATTCCACACCTCATCCCACACATCATTGCACACATCATTCCATACATCATTCCACACATCATTCCACACCTCATTCCACAAATCATTGCACAATTCATTCCAGATATCATTCCACACCTAATTCCACACCTTATTCCATACCTCATCCCACACATCATTCCACACATCATTCCACTTATCATTCCACGCATCATTCCACAACCCATCCACCCGTCATTGCACACATCATTGCACACATCAATCCACACATCATTCCACACATCATTACAAACCTCATTCCACACATCATTGCACATCTCATTCCAGATATCATTCCACACATCATTCCACACCTCATTCCACAACTCATTCCACACCTCATCCCACACATCATTCCACACATCATTCCATACATCATTCCACCCATCATTCCATACCTCATTCCATAAATCATTGCACAACTCATTCCAGATATCATTCCGCACCTCCTTCCACACCTTATTCCACACCTCATCCCACACATCATTCCACACATCATTCCACACATCATTCCAGACATCATTCCACACATCATTCCACACCTCATTCCACACATCATTGCACATCTCATTCCAGATATCATTCCACACATCATTCCACACCTCATTCCACACCTCATTGCACAACTCATTCCAGATATCATTCCACACATCATTCCACACATCATTCCACACATCATTCCACACATCATTCCACAAATCAATCGAAACATCATTCCACACATCATTCCACACATCATTCCTCACATCATTCCAAACGTCATTCGACACATCCTTCCAAACTTGATTCCACACATCATTCCACACATCATTCCACACATCATTCTACACATCATTCCACATATCATTCCACACATCATTCTACGTATCATTCCACACATAATTCCACACATCATTCCACACATCATTACTCACATCATTCCAAACTTCATTCCACACATCATTCCACGCATCATTCCAAACAACATTCCACACCTCATTCCACACCTCATTCCACACCTCATCCCACACATCATTCCACACATCATTCCATACATCATTCCACACATCATTCCACACCTCATTCCATAAATCATTGCACAGCTCATACCAGATATCATTCCGCACCTCCTTCCACACCTTATACCACACCTCATCCCACACATCATTCCACACATCATTCCAAACATCATTCCACGCATCATTGCACAACTCATTCCACCCGTCATTGCACACATCTTTGCACACATCATTCCACACTTCATTCCACACATCATTACAAACCTCATTCCACACATCATTCCACACGTCATTCCACACAACATTCCACTCATCATTTCACACATCATTCCAAACCTCATTCCAAACTTCATTCCACACATTTCTCCACATCATTCCACACATATTTACACACTTAATTCCACACATCATTCCAAAGCTCATTCCACACATCATCCCACACATTCAACATATCATTCCACACTTCAATTCACACATCATTCCACACCTCATTCCACATAACACTCCACACATCATTCCACTGATCATTCCTCACAATATTCCACAATGCATTCCACACATCATTCCACACCTCATTCCACACATCATTCCAAACATCATTCCACACATCATTCCAAACATCAGTCCACACATCATTCCAAACAACATTTCACACATCATTCCACACATCATTCCACACAACATTCCACACATCATTCCTCACATCATTCCAAACGTCATTCGACACATCATTCCAAACTTGATTCCACACATCATTCCACACATCATTCCACACATCATTCCACACATCATTCCACATATCATGCCACACATCATTCCACGTATCATTCCCCACATCATTCCACACATCATTCCACACATCATTACTCACATCATTCCAAACATCATTGCAAACATCATTACAAACTTCATTCCACACATCATTCCACACATCATTCCAAACATCATTCCACACCTCATTCCACAACTCATTCCACACCTCATCCCACACATCATTGCAAACATCATTCCATACATCATTCCACACATCATTACACACCTCATTCCACAAATCATTGCATAACTCATTCCAGATATCATTCCACACCTCATTCCACACCTTATTCCACACCTCATCCCACACATCATTCCACACATCATTCCACACATCATTCCACGCATCATTCCACAACTCATTCCACCCGTCATTGCACACATCATTGCACACATCATTCCACACAACATTCCACACATCATTACAAACCTCATTCCACACATCATTGCACACATCATTCCACAAATCATTCCACACATCATTCCAAACCTCATTCCAAACTTCATTCCACACAACATTTCTCCACATCATTCCACACATCATTCCACACATAATTCCACACATCATTCCAAACCTCATTCCACAAATCATCCCTCACATCATTCAACATATCATCTCAAACCTCATTCCACACATCCTTCCACACATCATTCCACACCTCATTCCACACCTCATTCCACATATCATTCCACACATCAATCCACACATCATTCCACACCTCATTCCACATATCATTCCAAACATCATTCCACCATCATTGCACAACTCATTCCACACGATATTCCACACCTCATTCCACACACCATTCCACACATCATTACAAACCTCATTTCACGCATCATTCCACTCGTCATTTCACACATCATTCCAGAAATCATTCCACACATCATCCCACACCTCATTCCACACATCATTGCACAACTCATTCCAGATATCATTCCACACATCATTCCACACATCATTCCACAAATCATTCGAAACATCATTCCACACATCATTCCACACTTCATTCCACAGATCATTCCACACGTCATTCCACACATCATTCCGCACATCATTCCACACATCATTCCACACATCATTCCTCACATCATTCCAAACATCATTCCACACATCATTCCAAACTTCATTCCACACATCATTCCACACATCATTCCACACATCATTCCACACATCATTCCACACATCATTCCTCACATCATTCCAAACGACATTCGACACATCATTCCAAACTTCATTCCACACAACATTCGACACATCATTCCACGCATCATTCCACACATCATTCCAAACCTCATTCCAAACTTCATTCCACACAACATTTCTCCACATCATTCCACACATCATTCCACACATAATTCCACACATCATTCCAAACCTCATTCCACAAATCATCCCACACATCATTCAACATATCATCTCAAACCTCATTCCACACATCCTTCCACACATCATTCCACACCTCATTCCACACATCATTCCACATATCATTCCACACATCAATCCACACATCATTCCACACCTCATTCCACATATCATTCCAAACATCATTCCACCATCATTGCACAACTCATTCCACACGATATTCCACACCTCATTCCAATCAACATTCCACACATCATTACAAACCTCATTCCATGCATCATTCCACTCGTCATTTCACACATCATTCCAGATATCATTCCACACATCATCCCACACCTCATTCCACACATCATTGCACAACTCATTCCAGATATCATTCCACACATCATTCCACACATCATTCCACATATCATTCCACACATCATTCTACGTATCATTCCACACATCATTCCACACATCATTCCACACATCATTACTCACATCATTCCAAACATCATTCCACACATCATTCCAAACTTCATTCCACACATCATTCCACACATCATTCCAAACATCATTCCACACCTCATTCCACACCTCATTCCACACCTCATCCCACACATCATTCCACACATCATTCCATACATCATTCCACCCATCATTCCATAACTCATTCCATAAATCATTGCACAACTCATTCCAGATATCATTCCGCACCTCCTTCCACACCTTATTCCACACCTCATCCCACACATCATTCGCCACATCATTCCACACATCATTCCAGACATCATTCCACACATCATTCCACACCTCATTCCACACATCATTGCACATCTGATTCCAGATATCATTCCACACATCATTCCACACCTCATTCCACACATCATTGCACAACTCATTCCAGATATCATTCCACACATCATTCCACACATCATTCCACACATCATTCCACAAATCAATTGAAACATCATTCCACACATCATTCCACACATCATTCCTCACATCATTCCAAACGTCATTCGACACATCATTCCAAACTTGATTCCACACATCATTCCACACATCATTCCACACATCATTCCACACATCATTCCACATATCATTCCACACATCATTCTACGTATCATTCCACACATAATTCCACACATCATTCCACACATCATTACTCACATCATTCCAAACATCATTCCACACATCATTCCAAACTTCATTCCACACATCATTCCACGCATCATTCCAAACATCATTCCACACCTCATTCCACACCTCATTCCACACCTCATCCCACACATCATTCCACACATCATTCCATACATCATTCCACACATCATTCCACACCTCATTCCATAAATCATTGCACAACTCATTCCAGATAACATTCCGCACCTCCTTCCACACCTTATACCACACCTCATCCCACACATCATTCCACACATCATTCCAAACATCATTCCACGCATCATTCCACAACTCATTCCACCCGTCATTGCACACATTTTTGCACACATAATTCCACACTTCATTCCACACATCATTACAAACCTCATTCCACACATCATTCCACACGTCATTCCACACAACATTCCACTCATCATTCCACACATCATTCCAAACCTCATTCCAAACTTCATTCCACACATTTCTCCACATCATTCCACACATATTTCCACACTTAATTCCACACATCATTCCAAACCTCATTCCACACATCATCCCACACATTCAACATATCATTCCACACTTCAATTCACACATCATTCCACACCTCATTCCACATAACACTCCACACATCATTGCACTGATCATTCCTCACAATATTACACAATGCATTCCACACATCATTCCACACCTCATTCCACACATCATTCCAAACATCATTCCACACATCATTCCAAACATCAGTCCACACATCATTCCAAACAACATTCCACACATCATTCCACACATCATTCCACACAACATTCCACACATCATTCCTCACATCATTCCAAACGTCATTCGACACATCATTCCAAACTTGATTCCACACATCATTCCACACATCATTCCACACATCATTCCACATATCATTCCACACATCATTCCACGTATCATTCCCCACATCATTCCACACATCATTCCACACATCATTACTCACATCATTCCAAACGTCATTCGACACATCATTCCAAACTTGATTCCACACATCATTCCACACATCATTCCACACATCATTCCACACATCATTCCACATATCATTCCACACATCATTCTACGTATCATTCCACACATAATTCCACACATCATTCCACACATCATTACTCACATCATTCCAAACATCATTCCACACATCATTCCAAACTTCATTCCACACATCATTCCACGCATCATTCCAAACATCATTCCACACCTCATTCCACACCTCATTCCACACCTCATCCCACACATCATTCCACACATCATTCCATACATCATTCCACACATCATTCCACACCTCATTCCATAAATCATTGCACAACTCATTCCAGATAACATTCCGCACCTCCTTCCACACCTTATACCACACCTCATCCCACACATCATTCCACACATCATTCCAAACATCATTCCACGCATCATTCCACAACTCATTCCACCCGTCATTGCACACATTTTTGCACACATAATTCCACACTTCATTCCACACATCATTACAAACCTCATTCCACACATCATTCCACACGTCATTCCACACAACATTCCACTCATCATTCCACACATCATTCCAAACCTCATTCCAAACTTCATTCCACACATTTCTCCACATCATTCCACACATATTTCCACACTTAATTCCACACATCATTCCAAACCTCATTCCACACATCATCCCACACATTCAACATATCATTCCACACTTCAATTCACACATCATTCCACACCTCATTCCACATAACACTCCACACATCATTGCACTGATCATTCCTCACAATATTACACAATGCATTCCACACATCATTCCACACCTCATTCCACACATCATTCCAAACATCATTCCACACATCATTCCAAACATCAGTCCACACATCATTCCAAACAACATTCCACACATCATTCCACACATCATTCCACACAACATTCCACACATCATTCCTCACATCATTCCAAACGTCATTCGACACATCATTCCAAACTTGATTCCACACATCATTCCACACATCATTCCAAACATCATTCCACGCATCATTCCACAACTCATTCCACCCGTCATTGCACACATTTTTGCACACATAATTCCACACTTCATTCCACACATCATTACAAACCTCATTCCACACATCATTCCACACGTCATTCCACACAACATTCCACTCATCATTCCACACATCATTCCAAACCTCATTCCAAACTTCATTCCACACATTTCTCCACATCATTCCACACATATTTCCACACTTAATTCCACACATCATTCCAAACCTCATTCCACACATCATCCCACACATTCAACATATCATTCCACACTTCAATTCACACATCATTCCACACCTCATTCCACATAACACTCCACACATCATTGCACTGATCATTCCTCACAATATTACACAATGCATTCCACACATCATTCCACACCTCATTCCACACATCATTCCAAACATCATTCCACACATCATTCCAAACATCAGTCCACACATCATTCCAAACAACATTCCACACATCATTCCACACATCATTCCACACAACATTCCACACATCATTCCTCACATCATTCCAAACGTCATTCGACACATCATTCCAAACTTGATTCCACACATCATTCCACACATCATTCCACACATCATTCCACATATCATTCCACACATCATTCCACGTATCATTCCCCACATCATTCCACACATCATTCCACACATCATTACTCACATCATTCCAAACATCATTGCAAACATCATTACAAACTTCGTTCCACACATCATTCCACACATCATTCCAAACATCATTCCACACCTCATTCCACACCTCATTCCACACCTCATCCCACACATCATTGCACACATCATTCCATACATCATTCCACACATCATTACACACCTCATTCCACAAATCATTGCATAACTTATTCCAGATATCATTCCACACCTCATTCCACACCTTATTCCACACCTCATCCCACACATCATTCCACAAGTCATTCCACACATCATTCCACGCATCATTCCACAACTCATTCCACCCGTCATTGCAAACATCATTGCACGCATCATTCCACACATCATTCCACACATCATTACAAACCTCATTCCACACATCATTCCACACGTCATTCATCACATCATTCCACACATCATTCCACACATCATTCCAAACCTCATTCCAAACTTCATTCCACACAACATTTCTCCACATCATTCCACACATCATTCCACACATAATTCGACACATCATTCCAAACCTCATTCCACAAATCATCCCTCACATCATTCAACATATCATCTCAAACCTCATTCCACACATCCTTCCACACATCATTCCACACCTCATTCCACACATCATTCCACATATCATTCCACACATCAATCCACACATCATTCCACACCTCCTTCCACATATCATTCCAAACATCATTCCACCATCATTGCACAACTCATTCCACACGATATTCCACACCTCATTCCACACACCATTCCACACATCATTACAAACCTCATTCCACGCATCATTCCACTCGTCATTTCACACTTCATTCCAGACATCATTCCACACACCATCCCACACCTCATTCCACACATCATTGCACGACTCATTCCAGATATCATTCCACACATCATTCCACACATCATTCCACACATCATTCCACAAATCATTCGAAACATCATTCCACACATCATTCCACACTTCATTCCACAGATCATTCCACACGTCATTCCACACATCATTCCGCACATCATTCCACACATCATTCCGTCATCATTCCTCACATCATTCCAAACATCATTCCACACATCATTCCAAACTTCATTCCACACATCATTCCACACATCATTCCACACATCATTCCACACATCATTCCTCACATCATTCCAAACGACATTCGACACATCATTCCAAACTTCATTCCACACAACATTCGACACATCATTCCACACCTCATTCCACACATCATTCCACATATCATTCCACACATCAATCCACACATCATTCCACACCTCATTCCACATATCATTCCAAACATCATTCCACCATCATTGCACAACGCATTCCACACGATATTCCACACCTCATTCCAAACAACATTCCACACATCATTACAAACCTCATTCCTTGCATCATTCCACTCGTCATTTCGCACATCATTCCAGACATCATTCCACACATCATCCCACACCTCATTCCACACATCATTGCATAACTCATTCCAGATATCATTCCACACATCATTCCACACATCATTCCGCACATCATTCCACAAATCATTCGAAACATCATTCCACACATCATTCCACACTTCATTCCACAAATCATTCCACACGTCATTCCACACATCATTCCGCACATCATTCCGCACATCATTCCACACATCATTCCTCACATCATTCCAAACATCATTCCACACATCATTCCAAACTTCATTCCACACATCATTACACGTATCATTCCACACATCATTCTACACATCATTCCACACATCATTTCTCACATCATTCAAAAACTTCATTCCACACATCATTCCAAAATTCATTCCACACATCATTCCGCACATCATTCCAAACAACATTCCACACATCATTCCAAACTTTATTCCACACATCATTCCACACATCATTCCACACATCATTCCACACATCATTCAACACATCATTCCTCACATCATTCCAATCTTCATACCACACATCATTCTTTACTTCATTACACAAATCATTCCACACTTCATTCCACACATCATTTCACACATCATTCCACACATCATTCCACACTTCATTCCACAGATCATTCAACACATCATTCCTCACATCATTCCAAACTTCATTCCACACACCATTACAAACTTCATTCCACTCATCATTTCTCACATAATTCCACACATCATTCCACACATCATAACACACATCATTCCACACATCATTCCACACATCATTCTACACATCATTCAACACCTCATTCCACAAATCATTGCACAACTGATTGCAGATATCATTCCACACCTCATTCCACACCTTATTCCACACCTCATCCCACACATCATTCCACACCTCATTCCACACATCATTCCAAATATCATTCCAAACATCATTTCACATATCATTCCACACATCATTCCACGCATCATTCCACACATCATTCCACACATCATTCCACACATCATTCCACACCTCATTCCATAAATCATTGCACAACTCATTCCAGATTTCAACCGCACCTCATTCCACACCTTATTCCACACCTCATCCCACACATCATTGCACACATCATTCCACACATAATGCCACACATCATTCCAAACCTCATTCCACACATCATCCCACACATGATTCAACATATCATCACACACCTCATTCCACATATCCTTCCACACATCATTCCACACCTCATTCCACACATCAATCCACATATCATTGCACACATCATTCCACACATCATCCCACACCTCATTCCACATATCACTTCACACATCATTCCACACATCATTCCAAGCATTATTCCACAATACATTCCACTGATCATTCCTCACATTATTCCACAAATCATTCCACACATCATTCCAAACCTCATTCCATACATCATTCCACGCATCATTCCACAACTCATTCCACCCGTCATTGCACACATCATTGCACACATCATTCCACACATCATTTCTCCACATATTTCCACACATCATTCCACACATAATTCCACACATCATTCCAAACCTCAATCCACACATCATCCCACACATCATTCAACATATCATCACAAACCTCATTCCACACATCTTTCCACACATCATTCCACACCTCAATCCACACATCATCCCACACATCATTCAACATATCATCACTAACCTCATTCCACACATCTTTCCACACATCATTCCACACCTCAATCCACACATCATTCCACATATCATTCCACACATCATTCCACATATCATTCCACACCTCATTCCACATATCACTCCACACATCGTTCCACTGATCATTCCTCACATTATTACACAGTTCATTCCACAGATAATTCCACGCATCATTCCACGCATTATTCCACACATCATTCCACTGATTATTCCTCACATTATTCCACAATTCATTCCACACATCATTCCAAACCTCATTCCACACCTCATTCCACAGATCGTTCAAAACCTCATTCCACCATCATTGCACAACTCATTCCACACGATATTCCACACCTCATTCCACACATCATTACAAACCTCATTCCACACATCATTCCACTCGCCATTCCACACATCATTCCAGACATCATTCCACACATCATTCCACACCTCATTCCACACATCATTGCACAACTCATTCCAGATATCATTCCACACATCATTCCAAACATCATTCCACACTTCATTCCACAGATCATTTCAAACGTCATTCCAAACATCATTCCACACCTCATTCCACACATCATTCCACACATCATTCCTCACATCATTCCAAACATCATTCCACACATCATTCCAATCTTCATTCCACACATCATTCCACACATCATTCCACACATCATTCCTCACATCATTCCAAACGTCATTCGACACATCATTCCAAACTTGATTCCACACATCATTCCACACATTATTCCACACATCATTCCACACATCATTCCACATATCATTCCACACATCATTCCACGCACCATTCCACACATCATTCCACACATCATTCCACACATCATTACTCACATCATTCCAAACATCATTCCACACATCATTCCAAACTTCATTCCACACATCATTCCACACATCATTCCAAACATCATTCCACACCTCATTCACACCTCATTCCATAAATCATTGCACAACTCATTCCAGATATCATTCCGCACCTCATTCCACACCTTATTCAACACCTCATCCCACACATCATTCCACACATCTTTCCAAACATCATTCCACGCATCATTCCACAACTCATTCCACCCGTCATTGCACACATCATTGCACACATCATTCCACACTTCATTCCACACATCATTACAAACCTCATTCCACACATAATTCCACACGTCATTCCACTCATCATTCCAAAACTTATTCCACACATCATTCCAAACCTCAATCCACACATCATTCCACACATCATTCAACATATCATCACAAACCTCATTCCACACATCCTTCCACATATCATTCCACACCTCATTCCACACATCATTCCACTTATCATTCCACACTTAAATCCACACATCATTCCTCACCTCATTCCACATAGCACTCCACACATCATTCCTCTGATCATTCCTCACATTATTCCACAATTCATTCCACACATCATTCCAAACCTCAATCAACACATCTTTTCTCACATCATTCCACAAATCATTCCACACATCATTCCACCCTTCATTCCACACCTCATTCCTCAGATCATTCCAATCCTCATTCCACCATCATTGCACAACTCATTCCACACAACATTCCACACATCATTACAAACATCATTCCACGCATCATTCCACTCGTCATTTCAGACATCATTCCAGACATCCTTCCACACCTCATTCCACACCTCCTTCCACACATCATTGCACAAGTCATTCCAGATGTCATTCCACACATCATTCCACACATCATTCCACACATCATTCCACACATCATTCCAAACTCCATTCCACACATCATTCCAAACATCATTCCACACATCATTCCACACATCATTCCACACAACATTCCACACATCATCCTCACATCATTCCAAACTTGATTCCACACATCATTCCACACATCATTCCACACATCATTCCACACATCATTCCACATATCATGCCACACATCATTCCACGTATCATTCCTTCATCATTCCACACATCATTCCACACATCATTACTCACATCATTCCAAACATCATTCCAAACATCATTCCAAACTTCATTACACACATCATTCCACACATCATTCCAAACATCATTCCACTCCTCATTCCACACCTCATTCCACACCTCATCCCACACATCATTGCACACATCATTCCATACATCATTCCACACATCATTCCACACCTCATTCCACAAATCATTGCACAATTCATTCCAGATATCATTCCACACCTAATTCCACACCTTATTCCATACCTCATCCCACACATCATTCCACACATCATTCCACTTATCATTCCACGCATCATTCCACAACCCATCCACCCGTCATTGCACACATCATTGCACACATCAATCCACACATCATTCCACACATCATTACAAACCTCATTCCACACATCATTCCACACGTCATTGAACACATCATTCCACACATCATTCCACACATCATTACAAACCTCATTCCAAACTTCATTCCACACAACATTTCTCCACATCATTCCACACATCATTCCACACATAATTCCACACATCATTCCAAACCTCATTCCACACATCATCCCACACATCATTCAACATCTCATCACAAACCTCATTCCACACATCCTTCCACACATCATTCCACACCTCATTCCACACATCATTCCACACATCATTCCAGACATCATTCCACACATCATTCCACACCTCATTCCACACATCATTGCACATCTCATTCCAGATATCATTCCACACATCATTCCACACCTCATTCCACACATCATTGCACAACTCATTACAGATATCATTCCACACATCATTCCACACATCATTCCACACATCATTCCACACATCATTCCACAAATCAATCGAAATATCTTTCCACACATCATTCCACACATCATTCCTCACATCATTCCAAACGTCATTCGACACATCATTCCAAACTTGATTCCACACATCATTCCACACATCATTCCACACATCATTCCACACATCATTCCTCACGTCATTCCAAACATCATTCCACACATCATTCCAAACTTAATTCCACACATCATTCCACAAATCATTCCACAGATCATTCCACACATCATTCCACACATCATTCCTCACATCATTCCAAACGTCATTCGACACATCATTCCAAACTTGATTCCACACATCATTCCACACATCATTCCACACATCATTCCACACATCATTCCAAACATCATTCCACACCTCATTCCACACCTCATTCCACACCTCATCCCACACATCATTCCACACATCATTCCATACATTATTCCACCCATCATTCCATACCTCATTCCATAAATCATTGCACAACTCATTCCAGATATCATTCCGCACCTCCTTCCACACCTTATTCCACACCTCATCCCACACATCATTCCACACATCATTCCACACATCATTCCAGACATCATTCCACACATCATTCCACACCTCATTCCACACATCATTGCACATCTCATTCCAGATATCATTCCACACATCATTCCACACCTCATTCCACACATCATTGCACAACTCATTCCAGCTTTCATTCCACACATCATTCCACACATCATTCCACACATCATTCCACACATCATTCCACAAATCAATCGAAACATCATTCCACACATCATTCCACACATCATTCCTCACATCATTCCAAACGTCATTCGACACATCATTCCAAACTTGATTCCACACATCATTCCACACATCATTCCACACATCATTCCACACATCATTCCACATATCAATCCACACATCATTCTACGTATCATTCCACACATAATTCCACACATCATTCCACACATCATTACTCACATCATTCCAAACATCATTCCAAACATCATTCCAAACTTCATTCCACACATCATTCCACGCATCATTCCAAACATCATTCCACATCTCATTCCACAACTCATTCCACACCTCATCCCACACATCATTCCACACATCATTCCATACATCATTCCACACATCATTCCACACCTCATTCCATAAATCATTGCACAACTCATTCCAGATAGCATTCCGTACCTCCTTCCACACCTTATACCACACCTCATCCCACACATCATTCCACACATCATTCCAAACATCATTCCACGCATCATTCCACAACTCATTCCACCCGTCATTGCACACATCTTTGCACACATCATTCCACACTTCATTCCACACATCATTACAAACCTCATTCCACACATCATTCCACACGTCATTCCACACAACATTCCACTCATCATTCCACACATCATTCCAAACCTCATTCCAAACTTCATTCCACACATTTCTCCACATCATTCCACACATATTTCCACACTTAATTCCACACATCATTCCAAACCTCATTCCACACATCATCCCACACATTCAACATATCATTCCACACTTCAATTCACACATCATTCCACACCTCATTCCACATAATACTCCACACATCATTCCACTGATCATTCCTCACAATATTCCACAATGCATTCCACACATCATTCCACACCTCATTCCACACATCATTCGAAACATCATTCCACACATCATTCCAAACA
The DNA here is from genome assembly GCF_044704955.1 of Pristiophorus japonicus. NCBI lineage: Eukaryota > Metazoa > Chordata > Chondrichthyes > Pristiophoridae > Pristiophorus > Pristiophorus japonicus. The sequence goes on along the minus strand of NW_027253106.1, from coordinate 5,280,849 downwards.
TCAGTCCAAACATCATTCCAAACAACATTCCACACATCATTCCATACATCATTCCACACAACATTCCACACATCATTCCTCACATCATTCCAAACGTCATTCGACACATCATTCCACACATCATTCCACATATCATTCCACACATCATTCCACATATCATTCCACACATCATTCCACGTATCATTCCCCACATCATTCCACACATCATTCCACACATCATTACTCACATCATTCCAAACATCATTGCAAACATCATTACAAACTTCATTCCACACATCATTCCACACATCATTCCAAACATCATTCCACACCTCATTCCACACCTCATTCCACACCTCATCCCACACATCATTGCACACATCATTCCAGACATCATTCCACACATCATTACACACCTCATTCCACAAATCATTGCATAACTCATTCCAGATATCATTCCACACCTCATTCCACACATTATTCCACACCTTATCCCACGCATCATTCCACACATCATTCCACGCATCATTCCACAACTCATTCCACCCGTCATTGCACACATGATTGCACACATCATTCCACAGATCATTCCACACGTCATTCCACACATCATTCCGCACATCATTCCACACATCATTCCACACATCATTCCTCACATCATTCCAAACATCATTCCACACATCATTCCAAACTTCATTCCACACTTCATTCCACACATCATTCCACACATCATTCCACACATCATTCCACACATCCTTCCTCACATCATTCCAAACGACATTCGACACATCATTCCAAACTTCATTCCACACAACATTCGACACATCATTCCACGCATCATTCCACACATCATTCCAAACCTCATTCCAAACTTCATTCCACACAACATTTCTCCACATCATTCCACACATCATTCCACACATAATTCCACACATCATTCCAAACCTTATTCCACAAATCATCCCACACATCATTCAACATATCATCTCAAACCTCATTCCACACATCCTTCCACACATCATTCCACACCTCATTCCACACATCATTCCACATATCATTCCACACATCAATCCACACATCATTCCACACCTCATTCCACATATCATTCCAAACATCATTCCACCATCATTGCACAACTCATTCCACACGATATTCCACACCTCATTCCAAACAACATTCCACACATCATTACAAACCTCATTCCATGCATCATTCCACTCGTCATTTCACACATCATTCCAGACATCATTCCACACATCATCCCACACCTCATTCCACACATCATTGCACAACTCATTCCAGATATCATTCCACACATCATTCCACACATCATTCCACACATCATTCCACAAATCATTCGAAACATCATTCCACACATCATTCCACACTTCATTCCACAAATCATTCCACACGTCATTCCACACATCATTCCGCACATCATTCCACACATCATTCCACACATCATTCCTCACATCATTCCAAACTTCATACCACACATCATTCTTTACTTCATTACACACATCATTCCACACATCATTCCAAACTTTATTCCACACATCATTCCACACATCATTCTACACATCATTCCACACATCATTCATTACTTCATTACACAAATCATTCCACACTTCATTCCACACATCATTTCACACATCATTCCACACATCATTCCACACTTCATTCCACACGTCATTCAACACATCATTCCTCACATCATTCCAAACTTCATACCACACATCATTCTTTACTTCATTACACACATCATAACACACATCATTCCACACATCATTCTACACATCATTCCACACATCATTCATTACTTCATTACACAAATCATTCCACACTTCATTCCACACATCATTTCACACATCATAACACACATCATTCCACACATCATTCCACACATCATTCCACACCTCATTCCACAAATCATTGCACAACTGATTGCAGATATCATTCCACACCTCATTCCACACTTTATTCCACACCTCATCCCACACATCATTCCACACCTCATTCCACACATCATTCCAAATATCATTCCAAACATCATTCCACACATCATTCCAAACTTAATTCCACACATCATTCCACAAATCATTCCACACATCATTCCACACGTCATTCCACACATCATTCCTCACATCATTCCAAACGTCATTCGACACATCATTCCAAACTTAATTCCACACATCATTCCACACATCATTCAACACATCATTCCACACATCATTCCACATATCATTCCACACATCATTCCACACCTTATTCCACACCTCATCCCACACATCATTCCACACATCATTCCAAACATCATTCCACGCATCATTCCACAACTCATTCCACCCGTCATTGCACACATCATTGCACACATCATTCCACACTTCATTCCACACATCATTACAAACCTCATTCCACACATCATTCCATAAGTCATTCGACACATCATTCCAAACATCATTCCACACATCATTCCAAACCTCATTCCAAACTTCATTCCACACAACATTTCTCCACATCATTCCACACATATTTCCACACATAATTCCACACATCATTCCAAACATCATTGCACACATCATTCCAAACTTCATTCCACACATCATATCACACATCATTCCAAACATCATTCCACACCTCATTCCACACCTCATTCCACACCTCATCCCACACATCATTCCACACATCATTCCATACATCATTCCACACATCATTTCACACCTCATTCCATAAATCATTGCACAACTCGTTCCAGATTTCACTCCGCACCTCATTCCACACCTTATTCCACACCTCATCCCACACATCATTCCACACATCATTCCAAACATCATTCCACGCATCATACCACAACTCATTCCACCCGTCATTGAACACATCATTGCACACATCATTCCACACTTCATTCCACACATCATTACAAACCTCATTCCACACATCATTCCATACGTCATTCCACACATCATTCCACACAACATTCCACACATCATTCCAAATCTCATTCCAAACTTCATTCCACACAACATTTCTCCACATCATTCCACACATATTTCCACACATAATTCGACACATCATTCCAAACCTCATTCCACACATCATCCCACATATCATTCAACATATCTTCCCAAACCTCATTCCACACATCCTTCCACACATCATTCCACACCTCATTCCACACATCATTCCACATATCATTCCACACTTCAATCCACACATCATTCCACACCTCATTCCACACATCATTCCAAACCTCATTCCACACATCATTCCTCACATCATTCCACAAATCATTCCAGACATCATACCACCCCTCATTCCACACCTCATTCCACAGATCATTCCAAATCTCATTCCACCATCATTGCACAACTCATTCCACACGATATTCCACACCGCATTCCACACAACATTCCACACATCATTACAAACATCATTCCACGCATCATTCCACTCGTCATTTCACACATCATTCCAGACATCCTTCCACACCTCATTCCACACCTCATTCCACACATCATTGCACAACTCATTCCAGATATCATTCCACACATCATTCCACACATCATTCCAAACATCATTGCACACATCATTCCAAACTTCATTCCACACATCATTCCAAACATCATTCCACACATCATTCCACACATCATTCCACACAACATTCCACACATCATTCCTCACATCATTCCACACATCATTCCACACATCATTCCACAAATCATTCGAAACATCATTCCACACATCATTCCACACTTCATTCCACAAATCATTCCACACATCATTCCACATATCATTCCACACATCATTCCACGTATCATTCACCACATCATTCCACACATCATTCCACACATCATTCCTCACATCATTCCAAACGTCATTCGACACATCATTCCAAACTTGATTCCACACATCATTCCACACATCATTCCACACATCATTCCACACATCATTCCACATATCATTCCACACATCATTCTACGTATCATTCCACACATAATTCCACACATCATTCCACACATCATTACTCACATCATTCCAAACATCATTCCACACATCATTCCAAACTTCATTCCACACATCATTCCACACATCATTCCAAACATCATTCCACACCTAATTCCACACCTCATTCCACACCTCATCCCACACATCATTCCACACATCATTCCATACATCATTCCACACATCATTCCACACCTCATTCCATAAATCATTGCACAACTCATCCAGATATCATTCCGCACCTCCTTCCACACCTTATACCACACCTCATCCCACACATCATTCCACACATCATTCCAAACATCATTCCACGCATCATTCCACAACTCATTCCACCCGTCATTGCACACATCTTTGCACACATCATTCCACACTTCATTCCACACATCATTACAAACCTCATTCCACACATCATTCCACACGTCATTCCACACAACATTCCACTCATCATTCCACACATCATTCCAAACCTCATTCCAAACTTCATTCCACACATTTCTCCACATCATTCCACACATATTTCCACACTTAATTCCACACATCATTCCAAACCTCATTCCACACATCATCCCACACATCATTCAACATATCATTCCACACTTCAATTCACACATCATTCCACACCTCATTCCACAAAATACTCCACACATCATTCCACTGATCATTCCTCACAATATTCCACAATGCATTCCACACATCATTCCACACCTCATTCCACACATCATTCCAAACATCATCCCCCACATCATTCCAAACATCAGTCCACACATCATTCCAAACAACATTCCACACATCATTCCACACATCATTCCACACAATATTCCACACATCATTCCTCACATCCTTCCACACCTCATTCCACACCTCATTCCACACCTCATCCCACACATCATTGCACACATCATTCCATACATCATTCCACACATCATTACACACCTCATTCCACAAATCATTGCATAACTCATTCCAGATATCATTCCACACCTCATTCCACACCTTATTGCACACCTCATCCCACACATCATTCCACACATCATTCCACACATCATTCCACGCATCATTCCACAACTCATTCCACCCGTCATTGCACACATCATTGCACACATCATTCCACACATCATTCCACACATCATTACAAACCTCATTCCGCACATCATTCCACACGTCATTCATCATATCATTCCACACATCATTCCACACATCATTCCAAACCTCATTCCAAACTTCATTCTATACAACATTTCTCCACATCATTCCACACATCATTCCACACATAATTCCACACATCATTCCAAACCTCATTCCACAAATCATCCCTCACATCATTCAACATATCATCTCAAACCTCATTCCACACCTCATTCCACATATCATTCCAAACATCATTCCACCATCATTGCACAACTCATTCCACACGATATTCCACACCTCATTCCACACACCATTCCACACATCATTACAAACCTCATTCCACGCATCATTCCACTCGTCATTTCACACATCATTCCAGACATCATTCCGCACATCATCCCACACCTCATTCCACACATCATTGCACAACTCATTCCAGATATCATTCCACACATCATTCCACACATCATTCCACAAATCATTCGAAACCTCATTCCACACATCATTCCACACTACATTCCACAGATCATTCAACACGTCATTCCACACATCATTCCGCACATCATTCCACACATCATTCCACACATCATTCCTCACATCATTCCAAACATCATTCCACACATCATTCCAAACTTCATTCCACACATCATTCCACACATCATTCCACACATCATTCCACACATCATTCCACACATCATTCCTCACATCATTCCAAACGACATTCGACACATCATTCCAAACTTCATTCCACACAACATTCGACACATCATTCCACGCATCATTCCACACATCATTCCAAACCTCATTCCAAACTTCATTCCACACAACATTTCTCCACATCATTCCACACATCATTCCACACATAATTCCACACATCATTCCAAACCTCATTCCACAAATCATCCCACACATCATTCAACATATCATCTCAAACCTCATTCCACACATCCTTCCACACATCATTCCACACCTCATTCCACACATCATTCCACATATCATTCCACAAATCAATCCACACATCATTCCATACCTCATTCCACATATCATTCCAAACATCATTCCACCATCATTGCACAACTCATTCCACACGATATTCCACACCTCATTCCAAACAACATTCCACACATCATTACAAACCTCATTCCATGCATCATTCCACTCGTCATTTCACACATCATTCCAGACATCATTCCACACATCATCCCACACCTCATTCCACACATCATTGCACACCTCATTCCAGATATCATTCCACACATCATTCCACACATCATTCCACAAATCATTCGAAACATCATTCCACACATCATTCCACACTTCATTCCACAAATCATTCCACACGTCATTCCACACATCATTCCGCACATCATTCCACACATCATTCCACACATCATTCCTCACATCATTCCAAACATCATTCCACACATCATTCCAAACTTCATTCCACACATCATTACACGTATCATTCCACACATCATTCTACACATCATTCCACACATCATTTCTCACATCATTCAAAAACTTCATTCCACACATCATTCCAAAATTCATTCCACACATCATTCCGCACATCATTCCAAACATCATTCCACACATCATTCCAAACTTTATTCCACACATCATTCCACACATCATTCCACACATCATTCCACACATCATTCAACACATCATTCCTCACATCATTCCAAACTTTATACCACACATCATTCTTTACTTCATTACACAAATCATTCCACACTTCATTCCACACATCATTTCACACTTAATTCCACACATCATTCCACACTTCATTCCACAGATCATTCAACACATCATTCCTCAAATCATTCCAAACATCATTCCACACACCATTCCAAACTTCATTCCACACATCATTCCTCACATCATTCCACACATCATTCCACACATCATAACACACATCATTCCACACATCATTCCACACATCATTCTACACATCATTCCACACCTCATTCCACAAATCATTGCACAACTGATTGCAGATATCATTCCACACCTCATTCCACACCTTATTCCACACCTCATCCCACACATCATTCCACACCTCAATCCACACATCATTCCAAATATCATTCCAAACTTCATTCCACACATCATTCCACAAATCATTCCACACATCATTCCACACGTCATTCCACACCTCATTCCTCACATCATTCCAAACGTCATTCGACACATCATTCCAAACTTGATTCCACACATCATTCCACACATCATTCCACACATCATTCCACACATCATTCCACACATCATTCCACATATCATTCCACACATCATTCCACGTATCATTCCACACACCATTCCACACATCATTCCACACATCATTACTCACATCATTCCAAACATCATTCCACACATCATTCCAAACTTCATTCCACACATCATTCCACACATCATTCCAAACATCATTCCACACCTCATTCCACACCTCATTCCACACCTCATCCCACACATCATTCCACACATCATTCCACACATCATTCCACACATCATTCCACACATTATTCCTCACATCATTCCAAACGACATTCGACACATCATTCCAAACTGCATTCCACACAACATTCGACACATCATTCCACGCATCATTCCACACATCATTCCAAACCTCATTCCAAACTTCATTCCACACAACATTTCTCCACATCATTCCACACATCATTCCACACATAATTCCACACATCATTCCAAACCTCATTCCACAAATCATCCCTCACATCATTCAACATATCATCTCAAACCTCATTCCACACCTCATTCCACATATCATTCCAAACATCATTCCACCATCATTTGCACAACTCATTCCACACGATATTCCACACCTCATTCCACACACCATTCCACACATCATTACAAACCTCATTCCACGCATCATTCCACTCGTCATTTCACACATCATTCCAGACATCATTCCGCACATCATCCCACACCTCATTCCACACATCATTGCACAACTCATTCCAGATATCATTCCACACATCATTCCACACATCATTCCACAAATCATTCGAAACCTCATTCCACACATCATTCCACACTACATTCCACAGATCATTCAACACGTCATTCCACACATCATTCCGCACATCATTCCACACATCATTCCACACATCATTCCTCACATCATTCCAAACATCATTCCACACATCATTCCAAACTTCATTCCACACATCATTCCACACATCATTCCACACATCATTCCACACATCATTCCACACATCATTCCTCACATCATTCCAAACGACATTCGACACATCATTCCAAACTTCATTCCACACAACATTCGACACATCATTCCACGCATCATTCCACACATCATTCCAAACCTCATTCCAAACTTCATTCCACACAACATTTCTCCACATCATTCCACACATCATTCCACACATAATTCCACACATCATTCCAAACCTCATTCCACAAATCATCCCACACATCATTCAACATATCATCTCAAACCTCATTCCACACATCCTTCCACACATCATTCCACACCTCATTCCACACATCATTCCACATATCATTCCACAAATCAATCCACACATCATTCCATACCTCATTCCACATATCATTCCAAACATCATTCCACCATCATTGCACAACTCATTCCACACGATATTCCACACCTCATTCCAAACAACATTCCACACATCATTACAAACCTCATTCCATGCATCATTCCACTCGTCATTTCACACATCATTCCAGACATCATTCCACACATCATCCCACACCTCATTCCACACATCATTGCACACCTCATTCCAGATATCATTCCACACATCATTCCACACATCATTCCACAAATCATTCGAAACATCATTCCACACATCATTCCACACTTCATTCCACAAATCATTCCACACGTCATTCCACACATCATTCCGCACATCATTCCACACATCATTCCACACATCATTCCTCACATCATTCCAAACATCATTCCACACATCATTCCAAACTTCATTCCACACATCATTACACGTATCATTCCACACATCATTCTACACATCATTCCACACATCATTTCTCACATCATTCAAAAACTTCATTCCACACATCATTCCAAAATTCATTCCACACATCATTCCGCACATCATTCCAAACATCATTCCACACATCATTCCAAACTTTATTCCACACATCATTCCACACATCATTCCACACATCATTCCACACATCATTCAACACATCATTCCTCACATCATTCCAAACTTTATACCACACATCATTCTTTACTTCATTACACAAATCATTCCACACTTCATTCCACACATCATTTCACACTTAATTCCACACATCATTCCACACTTCATTCCACAGATCATTCAACACATCATTCCTCAAATCATTCCAAACATCATTCCACACACCATTCCAAACTTCATTCCACACATCATTCCTCACATCATTCCACACATCATTCCACACATCATAACACACATCATTCCACACATCATTCCACACATCATTCTACACATCATTCCACACCTCATTCCACAAATCATTGCACACATCATTCCACACATCATTCCTCACATCATTCCAAACGACATTCGACACATCATTCCAAACTTCATTCCACACAACATTCGACACATCATTCCACACCTCATTCCACAAATCTTTGCACAACTGATTGCAGATATCATTCCACACCTCATTCCACACCTTATTCCACACCTCATCCCACACATCATTCCACACCTCAATCCACACATCATTCCAAATATCATTCCAAACATCATTCCACACATCATTCCAAACTTGATTCCACACATCATTCCACACATCATTCCACGTATCATTCCACACACCATTCCACACATCATTCCACACATCATTACTCATATCATTCCAAACATCATTCCACACATCATTCCAAACTTCATTCCACACATCATTCCACACATCATTCCAAACATCATTCCACACCTCATTCCACACCTCATTCCACACCTCATCCCACACATCATTCCACACATCATTCCATACATCATTCCACACATCATTCCACACCTCATTCCATAAATCATTGCACAACTCATTCCAGATTTCATTCCGCACCTCATTCCACACCTTATTCCACACCTCATCCCACACATCATTCCACACATCATTCAACATATCATCACAAACCTCATTCCACACATCCTTCCACACATCATTCCACACCTCATTCCACACATCATTCCACATATCATTCCACACTTCAATCCACACATCATTCCACAACTCATTCCACCCGTCATTGAACACATCATTGCACACATCATTCCACACTTCATTCCACACATCATTACAAACCTCATTCCACACATCATTCCATACGTCATTCCACACATCATTCCACACAACATTCCACACATCATTCCAAACCTCATTCCAAACTTCATTCCACACAACATTTCTCCACATCATTCCACACATATTTCCACACATAATTCCACACATCATTCCAAACCTCATTCCACACATCATCCCACACATCATTCAACATATCATCACAAACCTCATTCCACACATCCTTCCACACATCATTCCACACCTCATTCCACACATCATTCCACATATCATTTCACACTTCAATCCACACATCATTCCACACCTCATTCCACATATCACTCCACACATCATTCCACTGATCATTCCTCACATTATTCCACAATTCATTCCACACATCATTCCAAACCTCATTCCACACATCATTCCTCACATCATTCCACAAATCATTCCACACATCATTCCACCCCTCATTCCACACCTCATTCCACAGATCATTCCAAATCTCATTCCACCATCATTGCACAACTCATTCCACACGATATTCCACACCGCATTCCACACAACATTCCACACATCATTACAAACATCATTCCACGCATCATTCCACTCGTCATTTCACACATCATTCCAGACATCCTTCCACACCTCATTCCACACCTCATTCCACACATCATTGCACAACTCATTCCAGATATCATTCCACACATCATTCCACACATCATTCCAAACATCATTGCACACATCATTCCAAACTTCATTCCACACATCATTCCACAAATCATTCCACACATCATTCCACACATCAGTCCACCGATCATTGCTCACATCATTCCAAACGTCATTCGACACATCATTCCAAACATCATTCCACACACCATTCCAAACGTCATTCCACACATCATTCCTCACATCATTCCAAACATCATTCCACACACCATTCCAAACTTCATTCCACACATCATTCCAAACGTCATTCCACACATCATTCCTCACATCATTCCAAACATCATTCCACACACCATTCCAAACTTCATTCCACACATCATTCCAAACGTCATTCCACACATCATTCCACACATCATTCCAAACATCATTGCACACATCATTCCAAACTTCATTCCACACATCATTCCACAAATCATTCCACACATCATTCCACACATCAGTCCACCGATCATTCCTCACATCATTCCAAACGTCATTCGACACATCATTCCAAACATCATTCCACACACCATTCCAAACGTCATTCCACACATCATTCCTCACATCATTCCAAACATCATTCCACACACCATTCCAAACATCATTCCACACACCATTCCAAACGTCATTCCACACATCATTCCTCACATCATTCCAAACATCATTCCACACATCATTCCACACATCATTCTACACATCATTCCACACCTCATTCCACAAATCATTGCACAACTGATTGCAGATATCATTCCACACCTCATTCCACACCTTATTCCACACCTCATCCCACACATCATTCCACACCTCATTGCACACATCATTCCACATATCATTCCACACCTCATTCCACATATCATTCAACAGATCATTCCACTGATCATTCCTCACATTATTCCACAATTCATTCCACACATCATTCCACAAATCATTCCACGCATTATTCCACACATCATTCCACTGATCATTCCTCACATTATTCCACAATTCATTCCACACAACATTCCAAACCTCATTCCACACATCATTCCTCACATCATTCCACAAATTATTCCACACATATTTCCACACCTCATTCCACACCTCATTCCACAGATCATTCCACAGATCATTCCAAACCTCATTCCACACATCATTCCACACGTCATTCCACACATCATTCCAGACATCATTCCACACATCATTCCATACCTCATTCCACACATCATTGCACAACTCATTCCAGATATCATTCCACACATCATTCCACAAATCATTCGAAACATCATTCCACACATCATTCCACAGAGCATTCCTCAGATCATTCCACACGTCATTCCACACATCATTCCACACATCATTCCACTCATCATTCCACACATCATTCCTCACATCATTCCAAACATCATTCCACACATCATTCCAAACTTAATTCCACACATCATTCCACAAATCATTCCACACATCATTCCACACATCATTCCACACATCATTCCTCACATCATTCCAAACGTCATTCGACACATCATTCCAAACTTGATTCCACACATCATTCCACACATCATTCCACACATCATTCCACACATCATTCCACGTATCATTCCACACATCATTCCACGTATCATTCCACACATCATTCCACACATCATTCCACACATCATTACTCACATCATTCCAAACATCATTCCACACATCATTCCAAACTTCATTCCACACCTCATCCCACACATCATTCCACAAATCATTCCATACATCATTCCACACATCATTCCACACCTCATTCCATAAATCATTGCACAACTCATTCCAGATATCATTCCGCACCTCATTCCACACCTTATTCCACACCTCATCTCACACATCATTCCACACATCATTCCAAACATCATTCCACGCATCATTCCACAACTCATTCCACCCCTCATTGCACACATCATTGCACACATCATTCCACACTTCATTCCACACGTCATTACATACCTCATTCCACACATCATTCCATACGTCATTCCACACATCATTCCACACATCATTCCACACATCATTCCAAACCTCATTCCAAACTTCATTCCACACGACATTTCTCCACATCATTCCACACATATTTCCACACATAATTCCACACATCATTCCAAACCTCATTCCACACATCATCCCACACATCATTCAACATATCATCACAAACCTCATTCCACACATCCTTCCACACATCATTCCACACCTCATTCCACACATCATTCCACATATCATTCCACACTTCAATCCACACAACATTCCACACCTCATTCCACATATCACTCCACACATCATTGCACTGATCATTCCTCACATTATTCCACAATTCATTCCACACATCATTCCAAACCTCATTCCACACATCATTCCTCACATCATTCCACAAATCATTCCACACATCATTCCACCCCTCATTCCATACCTCATTCCACAGATCATTCCAAACCTCATTCCACTATCATTGCACAACTCATTCCACACGATATTCCACACCGCATTCCACACAACATTACACATATCATTACAAACATCATTCCACGCATCATTCCACTCGTCATTTCACACATCATTCCAGACATACTTCCACACCTCATTCCACACCTCATTCCACACATCATTGCACAACTCATTCCAGATATCATTCCACACATCATTCCACACATCATTCCACACTTCATTCCACAAATCATTCGAAACATCATTCCACACATCGTTCCAAACATCATTGCACACATCATTCCAACCTTCATTCCATACATCATTCCAAACATCATTCCACACATCATTCCACACATCATTCCACACAACATTCCACACATCATTCCTCACATCATTCCAAACGTCATTCGACACATCATTCCAAACTTGATTCCACACAACATTCCACACATCATTCCACACATCATTCCACACATCATTCCACCCCTCATTCCACACCTCATTCCACAGATCATTCCAAACCTCATTCCACCATCATTGCACAACTCATTCCACACAAAATTCCACACCGCATTCCACACAACATTCCACACATCATTCCACACATCATTCCACACATCATTCCTCACATCATTCCAAACATAATTCCACACATCATTCCAAACGTGATTCCACAAATCATTCCACAAATCATTCCACACATCATTCCACACATCATTCCACACATCATTCCTCACATCATTCCACACATCATTCCACACATCATTCCACACATCATAACACACATCATTCCAAACATCATTCCACACATCATTCTACTTATCATTCCACACCTCATTCCACAAATCATTGCACAACCGATTGCAAATATCATTCCACACCTCATTCCACACCTTATTCCACACCTCATCCCACACATCATTCCACACCTCATTCCACACATCATTCCACATATCATTCCACACCTCATTCCACATATCATTCAACAGATCATTCCACTGATCATTCCTCACATTATTCCACAATTCATTCCACACATCATTCCACACATCATTCCACGCATTATTCCACACATCATTCCACTGATCATTCCTCACATTATTCCACAATTCATTCCACACAACATTCCAAACCTCATTCCACACATCATTCCTCACATCATTCCACAAATTATTCCACACATATTTCCACACCTCATTCCACACCTCATTCCACAGATCATTCCAAACCTCATTCCACACATCATTCCACACGTCATTCCACGCATCATTCCAGACATCATTCCACACATCATTCCATACCTCATTCCACACATCATTGCACAACTCATTCCAGATATCATTCCACACATCATTCCACACATCATTCCACACATCATTCCACAAATCATTCGAAACATCATTCCACACTAATTCCACAGTGCATTCCTCAGATCATTCCACACGTCATTCCACACAACATTCCACACATCATTCCACTCATCATTCCACAGATCATTCCTCACATCATTCCAAACATCATTCCATACATCATTCCAAACTTAATTCCACACATCATTCCACAAATCATTCCACACAACATTCCACACATCATTCCACACATCATTCCTCACATCATTCCAAACGTCATTCGACACATCATTCCAAACTTGATTCCACACATCATTCCACGCATCATTCCACACATCATTCCACTCATCATTCCACACATCATTCAATACATAATTCCACATATCATTCCACAAATCATTCCATACATAATTCCACATATCATTCCACACATCATTCCACACATCATTCCACACATCATTCCACACAAGATACCACATATCATTCCACACATCATTCCACACATCATTCCACACCTCATTCCACAAATCATTCCATACATAATTCCACATATCATTCCACACATCATTCCACACATCATTTCACACATCATTCCACACAAGATACCACATATCATTCCACACATCATTCCACACATCATTCCACATCTCATTCCACACATCATTCCACACATCTTTCCACAAATCATTCAACACATCATTCCACACCTCATTCCACACCTCATTACACAGATCATTCCACAGATCATTCCAAACCTCATTCCAAAACATTCCACACATCATTACACACATCAATCCACACATCATTCCACAAAACATTCCACATCTCATTTAAACACCTCATTCCTCAACTCATTCCACAACTAATTCCACACATCACTCCACACATCATTCCACACACATTCCACGCATTATTCCAATCATCATTCCACACCTCATTCCACACATCATTCCACACATCATTTCACAAAAGATACCACACATCATTCCACACATCATTGCACACATCATTCCACACAACGTTCCATACATCATTCCAGACCTCATTACACACATCGTTCAACACCTCATTCCACATATCATTCCACACATCATTTCACACCTCATTCCACAACTCATTCCCACATTATTCCTAACTTCATTCCACACGTCATTCCTCATATGATTCCACACATCATCCCACACATCATTCGACACATCATTCCACACCTCATTGCACACATCATTCCACACATCATTCCACACCTCATTCCACACATCATTCCACACATCATTCCACACATAATTCCAAACATCATTTCACACATAATTACACACATTATTACACAGATCATTCCACACATCTTACCACACATCATTGACACATCATTCCATATCTCATTCCACATAACATTCCATACATTCCACACATCATTACACACATCAATCCACACATTATTGCACAAATCATTCCACACATCATTCCAAACATCATTCCACAAATCATTCCACACATCATTGCATACATCATTCCATACTTAATTCCACACATCATTCCACACATCATCTTCACATCATTCCAAACATCATTCCACACATCATTCCACACATCATTCAATGCATCATTCCACATATCATTCCACACATTATGCCACACATCATTGCACAGCTCATTCCACACATCATTCATAACATTCAACACATCATTACACACGTCAATCCACACATCATGCCACACATCATACCACACATCATTCCAAACATTATTCCAAACCTCATTCCAAACATCATTCCATAACATTCCACAGGTCATTACACACATCAATCCACACATCATTCCAAAAAAGTTTCCAAATATCATCCACTCCTCATTCGACATATCATTCCACGCATCATTCCATATCTCATTCCACACCACGTTCCACACATCAAACCACACATCTTTCCACACTTCATACCACACATCATTCCTCACTTCATTCCAAACATCATTCCACATATTATTCCACACATCATTCCACGCATCATTCCACATCTCATTCCACACATCGTTCCACATATTAAACACATCTTTCCACACAACATTCCACACATCATTCCACACATCATTCCACACTTCTTTCCACGCTTCATTCCACACTTTATTCCACACATCATTCCACACATCATTCCACGCATCATTCCACACATCATTCCACACATCATTCCAAACCTCATTCCAAAACTCATTCCACACCTCATTCCACATAACATTCCACACCTCATTCCACAACTCGTTGCACACATCATTCCACAAAATATTCCTACACATCATTGAACACATCTTTGCACACTTCATTCCTCACCTCATTCCACACATTATACCACACATCATTCAACACATCATTCCTCATATCATTCCACACATCATTCCACGCATCATTCCACATCTCATTCCACACATCATTTCACACATCATTCCACACCACATTTCACACATCTTTCCACACTTCATTCCACACATCATTCCACACATCATTCCACACACCTTTCCACATTTCATTTACCGTGTAATTCCATACATCATTCCACACATCATTCCAAACCTCATTCCACACCTCATTCCAAAGATCATTCCACACTTCATTCCACAAAATATTCCACACATCATTGCACACATCTTTGCACACATCATTCCACACCACAATCAGCACCTCATTCCAAACATAATTCAAAACATCATTACATACATCATTCCACAGATCATTCCACACATCATTCCACACATCATTCTACACATCATTACGCACAACATTCCACGTTTCATTTATCGTGTCATTCCATACATCATTCCACACATTATTCCACACATCATTCTACTCATCATTCCACACAGCATTCCACATCTCATTCCAAACATCATTCCAAACCTCATTCCAAACCTCATTCCACATCTTTCCACACCTCATTCCACATATAATTCCACGCATCATTCCACATTTCATCCTACAAATCATTCCAAACATCATTCCACAGCTCATTCCAAACATCATTCCACACATCATTCCACACCTCATTCCACAACTCATTCACGCATCATTACACACATCATTCCACACATCATTCCACACATCATTCCAGATAACATTCGGCACATCATTCCACACATCATTCAATACATCATGCTACACATCATTCCACACATCATTCCAAACATCATTCCTCACATCATTCCACACATCATTCAATAAATCATTCCACATATCGTTCCACACATCATGCCACACATCATTCCACACCTCATTTGACACATCATGCCATAACATTCCACACATCATTACACACGTCAATCCACACATCATGCCACACATCATTCCACACATCATTCCACACATCATTCCAAACATCATTCCACACCTCATTTCGCACGTCATTCCACGCATCTTTCCACACATCATTCCACACATCATTCCACACATAATTCCACACAGCATTACACACATCATTCCACACATCAATTCACACAACATTCCAAACATCATTCCACAGCTCAATCCACACATAATTCCACACATCATTGCACACATCATTCCAAACATCATTCCACACATCATTGCACAAAACATTCCACACCTCATTTAAACACCTCATTCCTCACATCATTCCACAGCAAATTCCACACATCACTCCTCACATCATTCCACACATCATTCCACACACATTCCATGCATTTTTCCAATCATCATTCCACACCTCATTCCACATATCATTCCACGCATCATTTCACACATCATTCACACATCATTCCACATATCATTCCACACATCATTCCACACATCATTTCACACAAGATACAACACATCATTCCACACATCATTCCACACATCATTCCACACAACGTTCCACACATCATTCCAGACCTCATTACACACATCATTCCACACCTCATTCCACTCATCATTCCACACATCCATTCACACCCCATTCCACAATTCATTCCCACATTATTCCTAACTTCATTCCACACGTCATTCCTCATATGATTCCTCACATCATCCCACACATCATTCGACACATCATTCCACACGTCATTCCACACATCCTTCCACACATCATTCCACATATCACTCCACTCAACATTACTCACTTCATTCCACTCATCATTCCACACATCATTCAATACATAATTCCACATATCATTCCACACATCATTCCACACGTAATTCCACACAACAATTCACACATCATTCCACACATCAATTCAAACCTCATTCCAAACATCATTCCACACCTCATTTCGCACATCAATCCACGCATCATTCCACACATCATTCCACGTGTCATTCCACACATCATTCCACACATCATTCCACACATCATTCCACACAGCATTACACACATCATTCCACACATCAATTCACACGTCATTCCAAACATCATTCCACACCTCATTCCACACATCATTCCACACATCATTGCCACATCATGCCAAACATCATTCCACACATCATTCTACAAAATATTCCACAACTCATTTAAACACCTCATTCCTCACCTCAGTTCCACAACTAATTCCACACATCACTCTACACATCCTTCCACACATCGTTCCACACACATTCCACGCATTATTCCAATCATCATTCAACACCTCATTCCACATATCATTCCACGCATCATTTCACACATCATTCCACACATCATTCCACATATCATTCCACACATCATTCCACACATCATTTCACACAAGTTACCACACATCATTCCACACATCATTCCACACATCATTCCACACAACGTTCCACACATCATTCCAGACCTCATTACACACATCATTCCACACCTCATTCCACACATCATTCCACACATCATTCCACACGTCATTCCACACATCATTCCACACATCATCCCACACCTCATTGCACACATCTTCCACACGTAATTCCACACAACAATTCACACATCATTCCACACATCAATTCAAACCTCATTCCAAACATCATTCCACACCTCATTTCGCACATCATTCCACGCATCATTCCACACATCATTCCACGCATCATTCCACACATCATTCCACACGTCATTCCACACATCATTGCACACAGCATTACACACATCATTCCACACATCAATTCACACCTCATTCCAACATCATTCCACACCTCATTCCACACATCATTCCACACATCATTGCACACATCATTCAAAACGTCATTCCACACATCATTCCACAAAACATTCCACATCTCATTTAAACACCTCATTCCTCAACTCATTCCACAACTAATTCCACACATCACTCCACACATCATTCCACACACATTCCACGCATTATTCCAATCATCATTCCACACCTCATTCCACACATCATTCCACACATCATTTCACACAAGTTACCACACATCATTCCACACATCATTCCACACATCATTCCACACAACGTTCCACTCATCATTCCAGACCTCATTACACACAACGTTCCACACCTCATTCCACATATCATTCCACACATCATTTCACACCTCATTCCACAACTCATTCCCACATTATTCCTAACTTCATTCCACACGTCATTCCTCATATGATTCCACACATCATCCCACACATCATTCGACACATCATTCCACACCTCATTCCACACATCATTCCACAAATCATTCCACACCTCATTCCACACATCATTCCACACATCATTCCACACATAATTCCAAACATCATTCCACACATAATTCAACACATCACTCCACATATCATTCCACACTTCATTCCACACATCATTCCGCACCTCATTCCACACATCATTCCACACATCATTCCACACATCATTCCACAACTCATTCCCACATTTTTCCTAACATCAATCCACACGGCATTCCTCATAAGATTCCACACATCATCCCACACATCATTCGACACAACATTCCACACGTCATTCCACACATCATTCCACACATCTTTCCACACATCATTCCACACATCATTCCACACATCATTACACACATCATTCCACACATCATTCCACACTTCATTCCACGCAACATTCCTCAACTCATTCCACTCATCATTCCACTCATCATTCAATGCATAATTCCACATATCATTCCACACATCATTCCACACATCGTTCCACACTTCATTCCACACATCATTCCTCACCTCATTCCACTCATCAGTCCACACAGCATTCAATACATCATTCCACATATCATTCCACACAGCATTCCATACATCACTGCACACATCATTCCACACCTCATTCCAAACATCATTCCATACATCATTCCACACAACATTCCAAATATCATCCACTCCTCATTCCACATATCATTCCACGCATCATTTCACATCTCATTCCACACATTATTCCAGACATCATTGCACATCTCATCCCACACCTCATTCCACACATCATTCCACATATCATTCCACACATCATCACACACATCATTCCGCACATCATTCCACACCTCATTCCATACAGCATGCCACACATCATTGCACACATCATTCCACACATCAATCCACACCTCATTCCACACATCATTCAACACATCATTCCACACAGCATTCCAAATATAATTCCACACCTCATTCCACACATCATTCCAAACATCATTCCAAACCTCATTGCACACATAATTCCACACAGCAATCCACACATCTTTGCACACAACATTCCACACATCATTCCACACCTCATTCCACACATCATTCCACATCTCATTCCACACATCATTCCACACATCTTTCCACAAATCATTCAACACATCATTCCACACCTCATTCCACACCTCATTCCACAGATCATTCCACAGATCAGTACAAACCTCATTCCAAAACATTCCACACATCATTACACACATCAATCCACACATCATTCCACAAATCATTCCACACATCATTCCAAACATCATTTCACACATAATTACACACATTATTACACAGATTATTCCACACATCTTAGCACACATCATTGACACATCATTCCATATCTCATTCCACATAACATTCCATACATTCCACACATCATTACACACATCAATCCACACATTATTGCACAAATCATTCCACACATCATTCCAAACATCATTCCACAAATCATTCCACACATCATTGCATACATCATTCCATACTTAATTCCACACATCATTCCACACATCATCGTCACATCATTCCAAACATCATTCCACACATCATTCCACACATCATTCAAAGCATCATTCCACATATCATTCCACACATTATGCCACACATCATTGCACAGCTCATTCCACACATCATTCATAACATTCAACACATCATTACACACGTCAATCCACACATCATGCCACACATCATACCACACATCATTCCAAACATTATTCCACACCTCATTCCAAACATCATTCCATAACATTCCACAGGTCATTACACACATCAATCCACACATCATTCCAAAAAAGTTTCCAAATATCATCCACTCCTCATTCGACATATCATTCCACGCATCATTCCACATCTCATTCCGCACCTCGTTCCACACATCATTCCACACATCTTTCCACACTTCATACCACACATCATTCCTCACTTCATTCCAAACATCATTCCACTCCTCATTCAATATATCATTCCACATATTATTCCATACATCATTCCACGCATCATTCCACATCTCATTCCACACATCATTCCACACAGCATTCCACACCTCATTTCACACCTCGTTCCACACATTAAACACATCATTCCACACAACTTTCCACACATCATTCCACACATCATTTCACACCTCATTCCACAACTCATTCCCACATTATTCCTAACTTCATTCCACACGTCATTCCTCATATGATTCCACACATCATCCCACCCATCATTCGACACATCATTCCACACCTCATTCCACACATCATTCCACACATCATTCCAGACCTCATTCCACACATCATTCCACACATCATTCCACACATAATTCCAAACATCATTCAACACATAATTCAACACATCACTCCACATATCATTCCACACTTCATTCCACACATCATTCCGCACCTCATTCCACACATCATTCCACACATCATTCCACACATCATTCCAAAACTCATTCCCACATTTTTCCAAACATCATTCCACACGGCATTCCTCATAAGATTGCACACATCATCCCACACATCATTCGACACATCATTCGACACATCATTCCACACAATATTCCACACATCATTCCACACATCATTCCACACATCATTACACACATCATTCCACACATCATTCCACAATTCATTCCACGCAACATTCCTCAACTCATTCCACTCATCATTCCACTCATCATTCAATGCATAATTCCACATATCATTCCACACATCATTCCACACATCGTTCCACACTTCATTCCACACATCATTCCTCATCTCATTCCACTCATCAGTCCACACAGCATTCAAAACATCATTCCACATAACATTCCACACAGCATTCCATACAACATTGCACACGTCATTCCACACCTCATTCCAAACATCATTCCATACATCATTCCACTCATCATTCCACACAACATTCCAAATATCATCCACTCCTGATTCCACATATCATTCCACGCATCATTTCACATCTCATTCCACACATTATTCCAGACATCATTGCGCATCTCATCCCACACCTCATTCCACACATCATTCCACACAACATTCCACACATCATCACATACATCATTCCGCACATCATTCCACACTTGATTCCACACATCATTCCACACCTCATTCCACACATCATTCCACACCTCATTCCTTACAGCATGCCACACATCATTGCACACATCATTCCACACATCAATCCACACCTCATTCCACACATCATTCAACACATCATTCCACACAGCATTCCAAATATAATTCCACACCTCATTCCACACATCATTCCAAACATCATTCCAAACCTCATTCCACACATAATTCCACACAGCAATCCACACATCTTTGCACACAACATTCCACACATCATTCCACACCTCATTCCACACATCATTCCACATCTCATTCCACACATCATTCCACACATCTTTCCACAAATCATTCAACACATCATTCCACACCTCATTCCACACCTCATTACACAGATCATTCCACAGATCATTCCAAACCTCATTCCAAAACATTCCACACATCATTACACACATCAATCCACACATCATTCCACAAAACATTCCACATCTCATTTAAACACCTCATTCCTCAACTCATTCCACAACTAATTCCACACATCACTCCACACATCATTCCACACACATTCCACGCATTATTCCAATCATCATTCCACACCTCATTCCACACATCATTCCACACATCATTTCACAAAAGATACCACACATCATTCCACACATCATTGCACACATCATTCCACACAACGTTCCACACATCATTCCAGACCTCATTACACACATCGTTCAACACCTCATTCCACATATCATTCCACACATCATTTCACACCTCATTCCACAACTCATTCCCACATTATTCCTAACTTCATTCCACACGTCATTCCTCATATGATTCCACACATCATCCCACACATCATTCGACACATCATTCCACACCTCATTGCACACATCATTCCACACATCATTCCACACCTAATTCCACACATCATTCCACACATCATTCCACACATAATTCCAAACATCATTTCACACATAATTACACAATTTATTACACAGATCATTCCACACATCTTACCACACATCATTGACACATCATTCCATATCTCATTCCACATAACATTCCATACATTCCACACATCATTACACACATCAATCCACACATTATTGCACAAATCATTCCACACATCATTCCAAACATCATTCCACAAATCATTCCACACATCATTGCATACATCATTCCATACTTAATTCCACACATCATTCCACACATCATCTTCACATCATTCCAAACATCATTCCACACATCATTCCACACATCATTCAATGCATCATTCCACATATCATTCCACACATTATGCCACACATCATTGCACAGCTCATTCCACACATCATTCATAACATTCAACACATCATTACACACGTCAATCCACACATCATGCCACACATCATACCACACATCATTCCAAACATTATTCCAAACCTCATTCCAAACATCATTCCATAACATTCCACAGGTCATTACACACATCAATCCACACATCATTCCACAAAACATTCCACATCTCATTTAAACACCTCATTCCTCAACTCATTCCACAACTAATTCCACACATCACTCCACACATCATTCCACACACATTCCACGCATTATTCCAATCATCATTCCACACCTCATTCCACACATCATTCCACACATCATTTCACAAAAGATACCACACATCATTCCACACATCATTGCACACATCATTCCACACAACGTTCCACACATCATTCCAGACCTCATTACACACATCGTTCAACACCTCATTCCACATATCATTCCACACATCATTTCACACCTCATTCCACAACTCATTCCCACATTATTCCTAACTTCATTCCACACGTCATTCCTCATATGATTCCACACATCATCCCACACATCATTCGACACATCATTCCACACCTCATTGCACACATCATTCCACACATCATTCCACACCTCATTCCACACATCATTCCACACATCATTCCACACATAATTCCAAACATCATTTCACACATAATTACACAATTTATTACACAGATCATTCCACACATCTTACCACACATCATTGACACATCATTCCATATCTCAGTCCACATAACATTCCATACATTCCACACATCATTACACACATCAATCCACACATTATTGCACAAATCATTCCACACATCATTCCAAACATCATTCCACAAATCATTCCACACATCATTGCATACATCATTCCATACTTAATTCCACACATCATTCCACACATCATCTTCACATCATTCCAAACATCATTCCACACATCATTCCACACATCATTCAATGCATCATTCCACATATCATTCCACACATTATGCCACACATCATTGCACAGCTCATTCCACACATCATTCATAACATTCAACACATCATTACACACGTCAATCCACACATCATGCCACACATCATACCACACATCATTCCAAACATTATTCCAAACCTCATTCCAAACATCATTCCATAACATTCCACAGGTCATTACACACATCAATCCACACATCATTCCAAAAAAGTTTCCAAATATCATCCACTCCTCATTCGACATATCATTCCACGCATCATTCCATATCTCATTCCACACCACGTTCCACACATCAAACCACACATCTTTCCACACTTCATACCACACATCATTCCTCACTTCATTCCAAACATCATTCCACATATTATTCCACACATCATTCCACGCATCATTCCACATCTCATTCCATACATCGTTCCACATATTAAACACATCTTTCCACACAACATTCCACACATCATTCCACACATCATTCCACACTTCTTTCCACACATCTTTCCACGCTTCATTCCACACTTTATTCCACACATCATTCCACACATCATTCCACGCATCATTCCACACATCATTTCACACATCATTCCAAACCTCATTCCAAAACTCATTCCACACCTCATTCCACATAACATTCCACACCTCATTCCACAACTCATTGCACACATCATTCCACAAAATATTCCTACACATCATTGAACACATCTTTGCACACTTCATTCCTCACCTCATTCCACACATTATACCACACATCATTCAACACATCATTCCTCATATCATTCCACACATCATTCCACGCATCATTCCACATCTCATTCCACACATCATTTCACACATCATTCCACACCACATTTCACACATCTTTCCACACTTCATTCCACACATCATTCCACACATCATTCCACACACCTTTCCACATTTCATTTACCGTGTAATTCCACACATCATTCCACACATCATTCCAAACCTCATTCCACATCTCATTCCACACCTCATTCCACATATGATTCCACGCATCATTCCACTCATCATTCCACAAATCATTCCACACCTCATTCCAAAGATCATTCCACACTTCATTCCATAAAATATTCCACACATCATTGCACACATCTTTGCACACATCATTCCACACCACAATCAGCACCTCATTCCAAACATAATTCAAAACATCATTACATACATCATTCCACAGATCATTCCACACATCATTCCACACATCATTCTACACATCATTACGCACAACATTCCACGTTTCATTTATCGTGTCATTCCATACATCATTCCACACATTATTCCACACATCATTCTACTCATCATTCCACACAGCATTCCACATCTCATTCCAAACATCATTCCAAACCTCATTCCAAACCTCATTCCACATCTTTCCACACCTCATTCCACATATAATTCCACGCATCATTCCACATTTCATCCTACAAATCATTCCAAACATCATTCCACAGCTCATTCCAAACATCATTCCACACATCATTCCACACCTCATTCCACAACTCATTCACGCATCATTACACACATCATTCCACACATCATTCCACACATCATTCCAGATAACATTCGGCACATCATTCCACACATCATTCAATACATCATGCTACACATCATTCCACACATCATTCCAAACATCATTCCTCACATCATTCCACACATCATTCAATAAATCATTCCACATATCGTTCCACACATCATGCCACACATCATTCCACACCTCATTTGACACATCATGCCATAACATTCCACACATCATTACACACGTCAATCCACACATCATGCCACACATCATTCCACACATCATTCCAAACATCATTTCACACCTCATTCCACACATCATTCCATAAAATTCCACAGATCATTCGACACATCAATCCACACATCATTCCAAACAACATTCCAAATATCATCCACTCCTCATTCCACATATCATTCCACGCATCATTCCACATCACATTCCACACCTCATTCCACATATCATTCCACACATCTTTCCACACTTCATTCCACACATCATTCCTCACCTCATTCCACACATCATTCCACAAATCATTCAATACAACATTCCACATATCATTCCACACATCATTCGACACATCATTCCACACCTCAATCCAAAACACATTCCACATATAATTCCACACATCATTCCACACGTCATTGACACATCATTCCACACCTCATTCCACAAATCATTCCAAAACATTCCACACATCATTACATACATCAATCCAAACATCATTCAACATATCATTCCACACATCATTCCAAACATCATTCCACACATCATTACACACATTATTACACACATCATTCCACACATCTTAGCACACATCATTCACACTTCATTCCATATCTCTTTCCACATAACATTCCATAACATTCCACACATCATTACACACATCAATCCACACATCATTCCACAAATCATTTCACACATCATTCTAGACATCATTCCACAACATTCCACACATCATTCCGTACATCATTCCATACATCATTCCACACATCATTCCAGATACCATTCGACACATCATTCCGCACATCATTCAATACAACATTCCACATATCATTCCACACATCATTCCACTCAACATTCCAATCCTCATTCCATACAGCATGCCACACATCAATCCACACCTCATTCCACACATCATTCAACACATCATTCCACACAGCATTCCAAATATAATTCCACACATCATTCCACACATCATTCCAAACATCATTCCAAACCTCATTCCACACATAATTCCACACAGCATTCCAAACATTATTGCACATAACATTCCACACATCATTCCACACCTCATTCCACACATCTTTCCACAAATCATTCAACACATCATTCCACAGATCATTCTACACATAATTCCACACATCGTTCCATACCTCATTCTACACATCATTCCACACATCATTCCACACCTCAAACCAAAACACATTCGACACATCATTCCACACCTCATTCCACACATCATTCCAAAACATTCCACACATCATTACACACATCAATCCACACATCATTCCACAAATCATTCCACACATCATTCCAAACATCATTTCACACATCATTACACACATTATTTCACAGATCATTCCACACATCTTACCAGACATCATTGACACATCATATCATATCTCATTCCACATAACATTCCATACATTCCACACATCATTACACACATCAATCCACACATTATTCCACAAATCATTCCACACATCATTCCAAACATCATTCCACA
This sequence comes from Pristiophorus japonicus, assembly GCF_044704955.1. NCBI lineage: Eukaryota > Metazoa > Chordata > Chondrichthyes > Pristiophoridae > Pristiophorus > Pristiophorus japonicus. Next base: position 5,251,740 of record NW_027253106.1, on the reverse strand, counting down.
AATCATTCCACACATCATTCAATGCATCATTCCACATATCATTCCACACATTATGCCACACATCATTGCACAGCTCATTCCACACATCATTCATTGCATTCAACACATCATTACACACGTCAATCCACACATCATGCCACACATCATTCCACACATCATTCCAAACATTATTCCACACCTCATTCCAAACATCATTCCATAACATTCCACAGGTCATTACACACATCAATCCACACATCATTCCAAAAAAGTTTCCAAATATCATCCACTCCTCATTCGACATATCATTCCACGCATCATTCCACATCTCATTTCACACCTCGTTCCACACATCATTCCACACATCTTTCCACACTTCATACCACACATCATTCCTCACTTCATTCCAAACATCATTCCACACCTCATTCAATATATCATTCCACATATTATTCCACAAATCATTCCATGCATCATTCCACATCTCATTCCACACATCATTCAAGAGATCATTCTACACATCATTCCACACATCATTCCACACCTCAATCCAAAACACATTCGAAACATCATTCCACAAATCATTCCACACATCATTCCACACGTCATTGACACATCATTCCACACACATTCCACACATAATTCCAAAACATTCCACACATCATTATACACATCAATCCACACATCATTCCACAAATCATTCCACACATCATTCCAAACATCATTCCACACATCATTCCACACATTATTACACACATGATTCCTCACATCTTACCACACATCATGGACACATCATTCCATATCTCATTCCACATAACATTCCATACATTCCACACATCAATCCACACATTATTCCACAAATCATTCCACACATATTTCCAAACATCATTCCACAAATCATTACACACATCATTCAATACATCATTCCACATATCATTCCACACATTATGCCACACATCATTGCACAGCTCATTCCACACATCATTCATAACATTCAACACATCATTACACACGTCAATCCACACATCATGCCACACATCATTCCACACATCATTCCAAACATCATTCCACACCTCATTCCACACATCATTCCATAACATTCCACAGGTCATTACACACATCAATCCACACATCATTCCAAAAAACTTTCCAAATATCATCCAGTCCTCATTCGACATATCATTCCACGCATCATTCCACATCTCATTCCACACCTCGTTCCACACATCATTCCACACATCTGTCCACACTTCATTCCACACATCATTCCTCACTTCATTCCAAACATCATTCCACACATCATTCAATACTACATTCCACATATCATTCCACACATCATTCCACGCATCATTCTACATCTCATTCCACACATCATTCCACACAGCATTCCACACCTCATTTCACACCTCGTACCACACATCATTAAACACATCTTTCCACACAACATTCCACACATCATTCCACACATCATTCCACACATCATTCCACACATCTTTCCACAACTCATTCCACACATCATTCCACACATCATTCCACACATCATTCCACGCACCATTCCACATTTTATTCATCGCGTTCTTCCATTCATCATTCCTCACCTCATTCCACACATCATTCCACACATCATTCCACGCATCATTCCACATCTCATTCCACACGTCATTCCACACATCATTCCACACAGCATTTCACACATCATTCCACACATCATTCCAAACCTCATTCCACATCTCATTCCACACCTCATTACACATATGATTCCACGCATCATTTCACTCATCATTCCACAAATCATTCCACACCTCATTCCAAAGATCATTCCACACATCATTCCACAAAACATTCCACACATCTTTGCACACATATTTGCACACATCATTCCACACCACAATCAGCACCTCATTCCACACATAATTCAATACATCATTACATACATCATTCCAAACATCATTCCACACATCATTCCACACATAATTCCACACATCATTCCACACATAATTCCACATTTCATTTACCGTGTCATTCCATGCATCATTCCACACATCATTCCACACATCATTCCACACATCATTCCACACAGCATTCCACACATCATTCCACACACCATTCCAAACCTCATTCCACATCTCATTCCACACCTGATTCCACATATGATTCCAAGCAACATTCCACACATCATTCCACAAATCATTCCAAACCTCATTCCAAAGATCATTCCATATATCATTCCACACATCATTCCACACTTCATTCTACACATCATTCCAAACATTCCACAGCTCATTCCAAACACTCCTCATTCGACATATCATTCCACGCATCATTCCACATCTCATTCCACACCTCGTTCCACACATCATTCCACACATCTTTCCACACTTCATACCACACATCATTCCTCACTTCATTCCAAACATCTTTCCACACATCATTCAATACATCATTCCACATATCATTCCACACATCATTCCACGCATCATTCCACATCTCATTCCACACATCATTCCACACAGCATTCCACACCTCATTTCACACCTCGTTCCACACATCATTAAACACATCTTTCCACACAACATTCCACACATCATTCTACACTTCATTCCAGACATCATTCCACACTTCTTTCCACACTAAATTCCATACTTCATTCCACACATCATTCCACACATCATTCCACGCACCATTCCACACATCATTCCACTCTCATTCCAAACCTCATTCCAAAGCTCATTCCACACCTCATTCCACATAACATTCCACACCTCATTCCACAACTCATTGCACACATCATTCCAAAACCATTCCTACACATAAATGAACACATATTTCCACACTTCATTCCTCACCTCATTCCACACATTATTCCACACATCATCCAAACCTCATTCCTCATATTATTCCACACATCATTCCACGCATCATTCCACATCTCATTCCACACATCATTTTACACATCATTCCACACCACATTTCACACATCTTTCCACACTTCATTCCACACATCATTCCACACATCATTCCACACAACTTTCCACATTTCATTTAGCGTGTCATTCCATACATCATTCCACACATCATTGCACACATCATTCCACACATCATTCCACACAGCATTTCACACATCATTCCACACATCATTCCAAACCTCATTCCACATTTCATTCCACACCTCATTCCACATATGATTCCACGCATCATTCCACTCATCATTCCACAAATCATTCCACACCTCATCCAAAGATCATTCCAAACATCATTCCACACATCATTCCACATTTCATTTACCGTGTCATTCCATACATCATTCCACACATCATTCCACACATCATTCCCACATCATTCCACACAGCATTACACACATCATTCCACACATCATTCCAAACCTCATTCCACATCTCATTCCACACCTCATTCCACATATGATTCCACGCATCATTCCACACATCATTCCACAAATCATTCCAAACCTCATTCCAAAGATCATTCCATACATCATTCCACACATCATTCCACACTTCATTCTACACATCATTCCAAACATCATTCCACAGCTCATTCCAAACATCATTCCAAACATCATTCCACAACTCATTCACGCATCATTACACACTTCAATCCACACAACATTCCACACATCATTCCAAACATCATTCCATACACCATTCCTCACATTATTACACACATCATTCCACATATCTTTCCACACATAATTGACAGATCATTCCATACCTCATTCCACACATCATTCCATAACATTCCACACATCATTACACACATCAATCCACACATCATTCCACACATCATTACACATATCATTCCAAACATCATTCTACACATCATTCCACACATCATTCCAAACATCATTCCTCACATCATTCCACACATCATTCAATACATCATTCCACATATCATTCCACACATCATTCCAAACATCATTCCACACCTCATTCCATACATCATTCCATGACATTCCACAGATCATTACACACATCAATCCACACATCATTCCAAACAACATTCCAAATATCATCCACTCCTCATTCCACATATAATTCCACGCATCATTCCACATCTCATTCCACACCTCGTTCCACATATCATTCCACACATCTTTCCACACTTCATTCCACACATCATTCCTCACCTGATTCCACAAATCATTCCACAAATCATTCAATACAACATTCAAAACATCATTTCACTCCTCATTTCACACCTCATTCCACACATAATTCCATACATCATTCCACACAGCATTCCACACATCATTGCACATCTCATTCAACACATCATTGCAAAACATTCATCATATCATTCCACACATCAATCCAAACATCATTCCACACATCAGTACAAACCTCATTCCATCCCACATTCCACACATCATTCCACACATCATTCCACACATTATTCCACACATCATTCCAAACATCAATCCATACCTTATTCCACAGAACATTTCATGCATCATTCCACACATCATTCCAAACATCATTCCATACATTATTCCACACATCATTCCAGATATCATTCGAAACATCATTCCAAACATCATTCCATACATTATTCCACACATCATTCCAGATATCATTCGAAACATCATTGCACACATCATTCCAAACTTCATTCGACACATCATTCCTCACCTCATTCCGCACATCATTTAATACAACATTCCACATATCATTCCACACATTATTCCACTCAACATTCCACACCTCATTCCATACAGCATGCCACACATCATTGCACACATCATTCCACACATCAATCCACACCTCATTCCACACATCATTCAACACATCATTCCACACAGCATTCCAAATTTAATTCCACACCTCATTCCACACATCATTCCATTCATCATTCCAAACCTCATTCCACACATAATTCCACACAGCATTCCACACATCTTTGCACACAACATTACACATCATTCCACACCTCATTCCACACATCATTCCACATCTCATTCCACACCAGGTTTCACACATCTTTCCACACTTCATTCCACACAACATTCCACACGTCATTCCACACACCTTTCCACATTTCATTTACCGTGTCATTCCATACATCATTCCACGCATCATTCCACACGTCATTCCAGACATCATTCCACACAGCATTTCACACATCATTCCACACATCAGTACAAACCTCATTCCATCCCTCATTCCACACATCATTCCACACATCATTTCACACATCATTCCACACATCATTCCAAACATGAATCAATACCTCATTCCACAGAACATTCCACGCATCATTCCCCACATCATTCCAAACATCATTCCATACATTATTCCGCACATCATTCCAGATATCATTCGAAACATCATTGCACACATCATTCCAAACTTCATTCCACACATCATTCCAAACATCATTCCTAACCTCATTCCAAACATAATTCCTCAGAGCATTCCACGCATCTTTGCACACAACATTCCACACATCATTCCACACCTCATTCCACACGTCATTCCACATCTCATTCCACACATCATTCCACACATATTTCCATAAATCATTCAACACATCATTCCACAGAGCATTCTACACATCATTCCACACATCATTCCACACCTCAATCAAAAACACATTCGACACATCATTCCACACATCATTCCACAATCATTCCACACGTCATTGACACATCATTCCACACCTCATTCCACACATCATTCCAAAACATTCCACACATCATTACACACATTATTACTCACATCATTACACACATCAATCCACACATCATTCCACAAATCATTCTACACATCATTCCAAACATCATTACAACAAATCATTCCACACATCATTCCATACATCATTCCATACTTCATTCCACACATCATCCTCACATCATTCCAAACATCATTCCACACATCATTCCACACATCATTCAATACATCATTCCACATATCATTCCACACATCATGCCAAACATCATTGCGCACCTCATTCCACACATCATTCCATAACATTCCACACATCATTGCACACGTCAATCCACACATCATTCCACACATCATTCCACACATCATTCCAAACATCATTCCACACCTCATTCCAAACATCATTCCATAACATTCCGCAGGTCCTTACACACATCAATCCACACATCATTCCAAAAAATTTCCAAACATCATCCACTCCTCATTCGACATATCATTCCACGCATCATTCCACATCTCATTCCAAACCTCGTTCCACACATCATTCCACACATCTTTCCACACTTCATACCACACATCATTCCTCACTTCATTCCAAACATCATTCCACACATCATTCAATACAACATTACACATATCATTCCACACATCATTCCACGCATCATTCCACATCTCATTCCACACATCATTCCACACCTCATTTCACACCTCGTTCCACACATCATTAAACACATCTTTCCACACAACATTCCACACATCATTCCACACATCATTCCAGACATCATTCCACACATCTTTCCACACATCATTCCACGCATCATTCCACACATCATTCCACACATCATTCCAAACCTCATTCGAAAGCTCATTCAACACCTCATTCCACATAACATTCCACACCTCATTCCACAACTCATTGCACACATCATTCCACAAAATATTCCCACACATCATTGAACACATCTTTCCACACTTCATTCCTCACCTCATTCCACACATTATTCCACACATCATTCAACACATCACTCCTCATATCATTCCACACATTATTCCACGCATCATTCCACACCACATTTCACACATCTTTCCACACTTCATTCCACACATCATTCCACACATCATTCCACACACCTTTCCACATTTCATTTACCGTGTCATTCCATACATCATTCCACACATCATTCCACACGTCATTCCACATATCATTCCACACAGCATTTCACACATCATTCCACACATCATTCCAAACCTCATTCCACATCTCATTCCACACCTCATTACACATATGATTCCACGCATCATTCCACCCAACATTCCACAAATCATTCCACACCTCATTCCAAAGATCATTCCACACATCATTGCACACATCTTTGCACACATCATTCCACACCACAATCAGCACCTCATTCCACACATAATTAAAAACATCATTACATACATCATTCCACACATCATTCCACACATCATTCCACACATAATTCCACACAGCATTCCACACATAATTCCACATTTCATTTACCGTGTCATTCCATGCATCATTCCACACATCATTCCACACCTCATGCCACATATGATTCCACGCACCATTCCACACATCATTCCACAAATCATTCCAAACCTCATTCCAAAGATCATTCCATACATCATTCCACACATCATTCCACACTTCATTCTACACATCATTCCAAACATTCCACAGCACATTCCAAACATAATTCCACACATCAATCCACACATCATTCCACACATCATTCCACACATCATTCCAAAACATTCCAAACATCATTACGCACGTCAATCCACACATCATGCCGCATATCATTCCACACATCATTCCAAACATCATTCCACTTCTCATTCCACACATCATTCCATAACATTCCACACATCATTACACACATGAATCCACACATCATTCCTCATATGATTCCACACATAATCCCACACGTCATTCCAAACATCATTACACAACATAATTCCACTCCTCATTCCACACATCATTCCACACATAATTCCACACATCATTCCACACAGCATTCCACACATCATTCCACACCTCATTCAACACATCATTCCAAAACATTCATCACATCATTCCACACATCAATCCACACATCATTCCACACATCAGTACAAACCTCATTCCATCCCTCATTCCACACATCATTCCACACATCATTTCACACATCATTCCACACATCATTCCAAACATCAATCCATACCTCATTCCACAGAACATTCCACGCATCATTCCACACATCATTCCAAACATCATTCCATACATTATTCCGCACATGATTTCAGATATCATTCGAAACATCATTGCACACATCATTCCAAACTTCATTCCACACATCATTCCAAACCTCATTCCTAACCTCATTCCAAACATAATTCCTCAGAGCATTCCACGCATCTTTGCACACAACATTCCACACATCATTCCACACCTCATTCCACACGTCATTCCACATCTCATTCCACACATCATTCCACACATATTTCCACAAATCATTCAACACATCATTCCACAGAGCATTCTACACATCATTCCACACATCATTCCACACCTCAATCCAAAACACATTCGACACATCATTCCACACATTATTCCACAATCATTCCACACGTCATTGACACATCATTCCACACCTCATTCCACACATCATTCCAAAACATTCCACACATCATTCCAAAACATTCCACACATAATTACACACATTATTACTCACATCATTACACACATCAATCGACACATCATTCCACAAATCATTCCACACATCATTTCAAACATCATTACAACAAATCATTCCACACATCATTCCATACATCATTCCAAACTTCATTCCACACATCGTTCCAGATACCATTCGACACATCATTCCAAACATCAATCCATACCTCATTCCACAGAACATTCCACGCATCATTCCACACATCATTCCAAACATCATTCCATACATTATTCCGCACATCATTCCAGATATCATTCGAAACATCATTCCACACATCATTCCAAACATCATTCCTAACCTCATTCCAAACATAATTCCTCAGAGCATTCCACGCATCTTTGCACACAACATTCCACACATCATTCCACACCTCATTCCACACGTCATTCCACATCTCATTCCACACATCATTCCACACATATTTCCACAAATCATTCAACACATCATTCCACAGAGCATTCTACACATCATTCCATACATCATTCCACACCTCAATCCAAAACACATTCGACACACCATTCCACACATCATTCCACAATCATTCCACACGTCATTGACACATCATTCCACACCTCATTCCACACATCATTCCAAAACATTCCACACATCATTACACACATTATTACTCACATCATTACACACATCAATCCACACATCATTCCACAAATCATTCCACACATCATTCCAAACATCATTACAACAAATCATTCCACACATCATTCCATACATCATTCCATACTTCATTCCACACATCATTCCAGATTCCATTCGACACATCATTCCGCACATCATTCAATACATCATTCTACACATCATCCTCACATCATTCCAAACATCATTCCACACATCATTCCACACATCATTCAATACATCATTCCACATATCATTCCACACATCATGCCACACATCATTGCACACCTCATTCCACACATCATTCCATAACATTCCACACATCATTACACACGTCAATCCACACATCATGCCACACATCATTCCACACATCATTCCAAACATCATTCCACACCTCATTCCAAACATCATTCCATAACATTCCGCAGGTCATTACACACATCAATCCACACATCATTCCAAAAAAGTTTCCAAACATCATCCTCTCCTCATTCGACATATCATTCCACGCATCATTCCACATCTCATTCCAAACCTCGTTCCACACATCATCCCACACATCATTCAAAACAACATTCCACATATCATTCCACACATCATTCCACGCATCATTCAACACATCATTCCTCATATCATTCCACACATCATTCCACGCATCATTCCACATCTCATTCCACACATCATTTCACACATCATTCCATACCACATTTCACACATCTTTCCACACTTCATTCCACACGTCATTCCACACATCATTCCACACAGCATTTCAAACATCATTACACACATCATTCCAAACCTCATTCCACATCTCATTCCACAACTCATTACACATATGATTCCACGCATCATTCCACCCATCATTCCACAAATCATTCCACACCTCATTCCAAAGATCATTCCACACATCATTCCACAAAACATTCCACACATCATTGCACACATCTTTGCACACTTCATTCCACACCACAATCAGCACCTCATTCCACACATAATTCAAAACATCATTACATACATCATTCCACACATCATTCCACACATCATTCCACACATAATTCCACACATCATTCCACACATAATTCCACATTTCATTTACCGTGTCATTCCATGCATCATTCCACACATCATTCCACACATCATTCCACACAGCATTCCACACATCATTCCACACACCATTCCAAAGCTCATTCAACATCTCATTCCACACCTCATTCCACATATGATTCCACGCACCATTCCACACATCATTCCACAAATCATTCCAAACCTCATTCCAAAGATAATTCCACACATCATTCCACACATCATTCCACACTTCATTCTACACATCATTCCAAACATTTCACAGCTCATTCCAAACATAATTCCACACATCATTCCACACCTCATTCCACAACCCATTCACGCATCATTACACACATCAATCCACACATCATTCCACACATCATTCCACGCATCATTCCACACATAATTCCATAACATTCCAAACATCATTACGCACGTCAATCCACACATCATGCCGCACATCATTCCACACATCATTCCAAACATCATTCCACTTCTCATTCCACACATCATTCCATAACATTCCGCACATCATTACACACATCAATCCACACATCATTCCTCATATGATTCCACACATAATCCCACACGTCATTCCAAACATCATTACACAACATAATTCCACTCCTCATTCCACACATCATTCCACACATAATTCCACACATCATTACACACAGCATTCCACACATCATTCCACACCTCATTCAACACATCATTCCAAAACATTCATCACATCATTCCACACATCAATCCACACATCATTCCACACATCATTACAAACATCATTCCATCCCTCATTCCACACATCATTCCACACAACATTTCACACATCATTCCACACATCATTCCAAACATCAATCCATACCTCATTCCACAGAACATTCCACGCATCATTCCACACATCATTCCAAACATCATTCCATACATTATTCCGCACATCATTCCAGATATCATTCGAAACATCATTGCACACTTCATTACAAACGTCATTCAACACATCATTCCAAACATCATTCCTAACCTCATTCCAAATATAATTCCTCAGAGCATTCCACGCATCTTTGCACACAACATTCCACACATCATTCCACACCTCATTCCACACGTCATTCCACATGTCATTGCACACATCATTCCACACATATTTCCACAAATCATTCAACACATCATTCCACAGAGCATTCGACACATCATTCCACACATCATTCCACAATCATTCCACACGTCATTGACACATCATTCCACACCTCATTCCACACATCATTCCAAAACATTCCACACATCATTACACACATTATTACTCACATCATTACACACATCAATCCACACATCATTCCACAAATCATTACACACATCATTCCAAACATCATTCCATACTTCATTCCACACATCATTCCAGATACCATTCGACACATCATTCCACACATCATTCAATACATCATTCCACACATCATCCTCACATCATTCCATCCCTCATTCCACACATCATTCCACACATCATTTCACACATCATTCCACACATCATTCCAAACATCAATCCATACCTCATTCCACAGAACATTCCACGCATCATTCCACACATCATTCCAAACATCATTCCATACATTATTCCGCACATCATTCCAGATATCATTCGAAACATCATTCCACACATCATTCCAAACATCATTCCTAACCACATTCCAAACATAATTCCACAGAGCATTCCACGCATCTTTGCACACTACATTCCACACATCATTCCACAACTCATTCCACACGTCATTCCACATCTTATTCCACACATCATTCCACACATATTTCCACAAATCATTCAACACATCATTCCACAGAGCATTCTACACATCATTCCACACATCATTCCACACCTCAATCCAAAACACATTCCACACATCATTCCACACATCATTCCACAATCATTCCACACGTCATTAAAACATCATTCCACACCTCATTCCACACATCATTCCAAAACATTCCACACATCATTCCAAAACATTCCACACATCATTACACACATTATTACTCACATCATTACACACATCAATCCACACATCATTCCACAAATCATTCCACACATCATTACAAACATCATTACAACAAATCATTCCACAACATCATTCCTTACATCATTCCATACTTCATTCCACACATCATTCCAGATACCATTCGACACATCATTCCGCACATCATTCAATACATCATTCCACACATCATCCTCACATCATTCCATCCCTCATTCCACACATCATTCCACACATCATTTCACACATCATTCCACACATCATTCCAAACATCAATCCATACCTCATTCCACAGAACATTCCAGGCATCATTCCACACATCATTCCAAACATCATTCCATACATTATTCCGCACATCATTCCAGATATAATTCGAAACATCATTCCAAACATCATTCCTAACCTCATTCCAAACATAATTCCTCAGAGCATTCCACGCATCTTTGCACACAACATTCCACACATCATTCTACAACTCATTCCACACGTCATTCCACATCTCATTCCACACATCATTCCACACATATTTCCACAAATCATTCAATACATCATTCCACAGAGCATTCTACACATCATTCCACACATCATTCCACACCTCAATCCAAAACACATTCGACACATTATTCCACACATCATTCCACAATCATTCCACACGTCATTGACACATCATTCCACACCTCATTCCACACATCATTCAAAAACATTCCACACATCATTGCACACATTATTACTCACATCATTACACACATCAATCCACACATCATTTCACAAATCATTCCACACATCATTCCAAACATCATTACAACAAATCATTCCACACATCATTCCATACATCATTCCATACTTCATTCCACACATCATTCCAGATACCATTCGACACATCATTCCGCACATCATTCAATACATCATTCCACACATCATCCTCACATCATTACAAACATCATTCCACACATCATTCCACACATCATTCAATACATCATTCCACATATCATTCCGCACATCATGCCACACATCATTGCACACCTCATTCCACACATCATTCCATAACATTCCACACATCATTACACACGTCAATCCACACATCATGCCACACATCATTCCACACATCATTCCAAACATCATTCCACACCTCATTCCAAACATCATTCCATAACATTCCGCAGGTCATTACATACATCAATCCACACATCATTCCAAAAAAGTTTCCAAACATCATCCACTCCTCATTCGACATGTCATTCCACGCATCATTCCACATCTCATTCCAAACCTCGTTCCACACATCATTCCACACATCATTCCACACTTCATACCACACATCATTCCTCACTTCATTCCAAACATCATTCCACACATCATTCAATACAACATTCCACATATCATTCCACACATCATTCCACGCATCATTCCACATCTCATTCCGCACATCATTCCACACAGCATTCCACACCTCATTTCACACCTCGTTCCACACATCATTAAACACATCTTTCCACACAACATTCCACACATCATTCCACACATCATTCCAGACATCACTCCACACATCTTTCCACACTACATTCCACACTTCATTCCACACATCATGCCACACATCATTCCACGCACCATTCCACATTTCATTTACCGCATCATTCCATTCCTCATTCCACACATCATTCCACACATCATTCCACGCATCATTCCACACATCATTCCACACATCATTCCAAACCTCATTCCAAAGCTCATTTCACACCTCATTCCACATAACATTCCACACCTCATTCCACAACTCATTGCACACATCATTCCACAAAATATTCCTACACATCATTGAACACATCTTTCCACACTTCATTCCTCACCTCATTCCACACATTATTCCACACCTCATTCAACACATCATTCCTCATATCATTCGACACATCATTCCACACCACATTTCACACATCTTTCCACACTTCATTCCACACATCATTCCACACCTCATTCCACACACCTTTCCACATTTCATTTACCGTGTCATTCCATACAACATTCCACACATCATTCCACACGTCATTCCACACATCATTCCACACAGCATTTCACACATCATTCCACACATCATTCAAAACCTCATTCCACATCTCATTCCACACCTCATTACACATATGATTCCACGCATCATTCCACTCATCATTCCACAAATCATTCCACACCTCATTCCAAAGATCATTCCACACATCATTCCACAAAACATACCACACATCATTGCACACATCTTTGCACAGTTCATTCCACACCACAATCAGCACCTCATTCCACACATAATTCAAAACATCATTACATACATCATTCCACACATCATTCCACACATCATTCCACAAATCATTACACACATCATTCCAAACATCATTCCATACTTCATTCCACACATCATTCCAGATACCATTCGACACATCATTCCGCACATCATTCAATACATCATTCCACACATCATCCTCACATCATTCCATCCCTCATTCCACACATCATTCCACACATCATTTCACACATCATTCCACACATCATTCCAAACATCAATCCATACCTCATTCCACAGAACATTCCACGCATCATTCCACACATCATTCCAAACATCATTCCATACATTATTCCGCACATCATTCCAGATATCATTCGAAACATCATTCCACACATCATTCCAAACATCATTCCTAACCACATTCCAAACATAATTCCACAGAGCATTCCACGCATCTTTGCACACTACATTCCACACATCATTCCACAACTCATTCCACACGTCATTCCACATCTCATTCCACACATCATTCCACACATATTTCCACAAATTATTCAACACATCATTCCACAGAGCATTCTACACATCATTCCACACATCATTCCACACCTCAATCCAAAACACATTCCACACATCATTCCACACATCATTCCACAATCATTCCACACGTCATTAAAACATCATTCCACACCTCATTCCACACATCATTCCAAAACATTCCACACATCATTCCAAAACATTCCACACATCATTACACACATTATTACTCACATCATTACACACATCAATCCACACATCATTCCACAAATCATTCCACACATCATTACAAACATCATTACAACAAATCATTCCACACATCATTCCATACATCATTCCATACTTCATTCCACACATCATTCCAGATACCATTCGACACATCATTCCGCACATCATTCAATACATCATTCCACACATCATCCTCACATCATTCCATCCCTCATTCCACACATCATTCCACACATCATTCCAAACATCAATCCATACCTCATTCCACAGAACATTCCAGGCATCATTCCACACATCATTCCAAACATCATTCCATACATTATTCCGCACATCATTCCAGATATAATTCGAAACATCATTCCAAACATCATTCCTAACCTCATTCCAAACATAATTCCTCAGAGCATTCCACGCATCTTTGCACACAACATTCCACACATCATTCTACAACTCATTCCACACGTCATTCCACATCTCATTCCACACATCATTCCACACATATTTCCACAAATCATTCAATACATCATTCCACAGAGCATTCTACACATCATTCCACACATCATTCCACACAGAATTTCACACATCATTCCACACATCATTCCAAACCTCATTCCACATCTCATTCCACACCTCATTACACATATGATTCCACGCATCATTCCACTCATCATTCCACAAATCATTCCACACATCATTCCAAAGATCATTCCACACATCATTCCACAAAACATACCACACATCATTGCACACATCTTTGCACAGTTCATTCCACACCACAATCAGCACCTCATTCCACACATAATTCAAAACATCATTACATACATCATTCCACACATAATTCCACACATCATTCCACACATAATTCCACATTTCATTTACCGTGTCATTCCATGCATCATTCCACACACCATTTCACACATCATTCCACACATCATTCCACACAGCATTCCACACATCACGCCACACACCATTCCAAACCTCATTCCACATCTCATTCCACATCTCATTCCACATATGATTCCACGCACCATTCCACACATCATTCCACAAATCATTCCAAACCTCATTCCAAAGATCATTCCATACATCATTCCACACATCATTCCACACTTCATTCTGCACATCATTCCAAACATATTTCCACACATCATTCCACACCTCATTCCACAATCCATTCACGCATCTTTACACACATCAATCCACACATCATTCCACACATCATTCCACACATCATTCCACACATCATTCCATAACATTCCAAACATCATTACGCACGTCAATCCACACATCATGCCGCACATCATTCCACACATCATTCCAAACATCATTCCACTTCTCATTCCACACATCATTCCATAACATTCCGCACATCATTACACACATCAATCCACACATCATTCCTCATATGATTCCACACATAATCCCACACGTCATACCAAACATCATTACACAACATAATTCCACTCCTCATTCCACACATCATTCCACACATAATTCCACACATCATTCCACACAGCATTCCACACATCATTCCACACGTCATTCAACACATCATTCCAAAACATTCATCACATCATTCCACACATCAATCCACACATCATTCAACACATCATTCCAAACATCAATCCATACCTCATTCCACAGAACATTCCACGCATCATTCCACACATCATTCCAAACATCATTCCATACATTATTCCGCACATCATTCCAGATATCATTCGAAACATCATTGCACACATCATTCCAAACTTCATTCCACACATCATTCCAAACATCATTCCTAACCTCATTCCAAACATAATTCCTCAGAGCATTCCATGCATCTTTGCACACAACATTCCACAAATCATTCCACACGTCATTCCACACGTCATTCCACATCTCATTCCACACATCATTCCACACATATTTCCACAAATCATTCAACACATCATTCCACAGAGCATTCGACACATCATTCCACACATCATTCCACAATCATTCCACACGTCATTGACACATCATTCCACACCTCATTCCACACATCATTCCAAAACATTCCACACATCATTCCACAATCATTCCACACATCATTCCATACATCATTCCATACTTCATTCCACACATCATTCCAGATACCATTCGACACATCATTCCGCACATCATTCAATAAATCATTCCACACATCATCCTCACATCAATCCATCCCTCATTCCACACATCATTCCACACATCATTTCACACATCATTCTACACATCATTCCAAACATCAATCCATACCTCATTCCACAGAACATTCCACGCATCATTCCACACATCATTCCAAACATCATTCCATACATTATTCCGCACATCATTCCAGATATCATTCGAAAGATCATTCCACACATCATTCCAAACATCATTCCTAACCTCATTCCAAACATAATTCCTCAGAGCATTCCACGCATCTTTGCTCACTACATTCCACACATCATTCCACAAATCATTCCACACGTCATTCCACATCTCATTCCACACATCATTCCACACATATTTCCACAAATCATTCAACACATCATTCCACAGTGCATTCTACACATCATTCCACACATCATTCCACACCTCAATCCAAAACACATTCGACACATCATTCCACACATCATTCCCCAATCATTCCACACGTCATTGACACATCATTCCACACCTCATTCCACACATCATTCCAAAACATTCCACACATCATTACACACATTATTACTCACATCATTACACACATCAATCCACACATCATTCCACAAATCATTCCACCCATCATTCCAAACATCATTACAACAAATCATTCCACACATCATTCAATACATCATTCCACACATCATCCTCACATCATTCCAAACATCATTCCACACATCATTCCACACATCATTCAATACATCATTCCACATATCATTCCACACATCATGCCACACATCATTGCACACCTCATTCCACACATCATTCCATAACATTCCACACATCATTACACATGTCAATCGACACATCATGCCACACATCATTCCACACATCATTCCAAACATCATTCCAGACATCACACAACACATCTTTCCACACTTCATTCCACACTTCATTCCACACATCATTCCACACATCATTCCACGCATCATTCCAAACCTCATTCCAAAGCTCATTCCACACCTCATTCCACATAACATTCCACACCTCATTCCACAACTCATTGCACACATCATTCCACAAAATATTCCTACACATCATTGAACACATCTTTCCACACTTCATTCCTCACCTCATTCCGCACATTATTCCACACATCATTCAACACATCATTCCTCATATCATTCCACACATCATTCCACGCATCATTCCACATCTCATTCCACACATCATTTCACACATCATTCCACACCACATTTCACACATCTTTCCACACTTCATTCCACACATCATTCCACACATCATTCCACACACCATTCCACATTTCATTTACCGTGTAATTCCATACATCATTTCACACATCATTTCACACCACATTTCACACATCTCATTCCACACCTCATTACACATATGATTCCACGCATCATTCCACTCATCATTCCACAAATCATTCCACACCTCATTCCAAAGATCATTCCACACATCATTCCACAAAACATTCCACACATCATTGCACAAATCTTTGCACACATCATTCCACACCACAATCAGCACCTCATTCCACACATAATTCAAAACATCATTACTTACATCATTCCACACATCATTCCACACATCATTCCACACATAATTCCACACATCATTCCACACATAATTCCACATTTCATTTACCGTGTCATTCCATGCATCATTCCACACATCATTCCACACATCATTCCACACATCATTCCACACAGCATTCCACACATCATTCCACACACCAATCCAAACCTCATTCCGCATCTCATTCCACATCTCATTCCACATATGATTCCACGCAACATTCCACACAACATTCCACAAATCATTCCAAACCTCATTCCAAAGATCATTCCATACATCATTCCACACATCATTCCGCACTTCATTCTACACATCATTCCAAACATTCCACAGATCATTCCAAACATAATTCCACACATCATTCCACACCTCATTCCAGAACCCATTCACGCATCATTACACACATCAATCCTAACATCATTCCACACATCATTCCACACATCATTCCATAACATTCCAAACATCATTACGCACGTCAATCCACACATCATGCCGCACATCATTCCACACATCATTCCAAACAGCATTCCACTCCTCATTCCACACATCATTCCATAACATTCCACACATCATTACACACATCAATCCACACATCATTCCTCATATGATTCCACACACAAACCCACACGTCATTCCAAACATCATTACACAACATAATTCCACTCCTCATTCCACACATCATTCCACACATAATTCCACACATCATTCCACACAGCATTCCACACATCATTCCACACCTCATTCGACACATCATTCCAAAACATTCATCACATCATTCCACACATCAATCCACACATCATTCCACACATCAGTACAAACCTCATTCCATCCCTCATTCCACAAATCATTCCACACATCATTTAACACATCATTCCACACATCATTCCAAACATCAATCCATACCTCATTCCACAGAACATTCCACGCATCATTCCACACATCATTCCAAACATCATTCCATACATTATTCCGCACATGATTCCAGATATCATTCGAAACATCATTGCACACATCATTCCAAACTTCATTCCACACATCATTCCAAACATCATTCCTAACCTCATTCCAAACATAATTCCTCAGAGCATTCCACTCATCTTTGCACACAACATTCCACACATCATTCCACACCTCATTCCACACGTCATTCCACATCTCATTCAACACATCATTCCACACATATTTCCACAAATCATTCAACAATCATTCCACAGAGCATTCTACACAACATTCCACACATCATTCCACACCTCAATCCAAAACACATTCGACACATCATTCCACACATCATTCCACAATCATTCCACACGTCATTGACACATCATTCCACACCTCATTCCACACATCATTCCAAAACATTCCACACATCATTACACACATTATTACTCACATCATTACACACATCAATCCACACATCATTCCATACATCATTCCACACAACATTCCACACATCATTCCACACATCATTCGAAACATCATTCCACACATCTTTCCACACTTCATTCCATACTTCATTCCATTCCTCATTCCACACATCATTCCTCACATCATTCCACGCATCATTCCACACATCATTCCACACATCATTCCAAACCTCATCCCCAAGCTCATTCCACACCTCATTCCACATAACATTCCACACCTCATTCCACAACTCATTGCACACTTCATTCCACAAAATATTCCTACACATCATTGAACACATCTTTCCACACTTCATTCCTCACCACATTCCACACATTATTCCACACATCATTCAACACATCATTCCTCATATCATTCCACACATCATTCCACGCATCATTCCACATCTCATTCCACACATCATTTCACACATCATTCCACACCACATTTCACACATCTTTCCACACTTCATTCCACACATCATTCCACACATCATTCCACACACCTTTCCACATTTCATTTAGCGTGTAATTCCAGACATCATTCCACACATCATTCCACACGTCATTCCACACATGATTCCACACAGCATTTCACACATCATTCCACACATCATTCCAAACCTCATTCCACATCTCATTCCACACCTCATTACACATATGATTCCACGCATCATTCCACTCATCATTCCACAAATCATTCCACACCTCATTCCAAAGATCATTCCACTCATCATTCCACAAAACATTCCACACATCATTGCACACATCTTTGCACACATCATTCCACACCACAATCAGCATCTCATTCCACACATAATTCAAAACATCATTACATACATCATTCCACACATCATTCCACACATCATTCCACACATCATTCCACACATAATTCCACATTTCATTTACCGTGTCATTCCATGCATCTTTCCACACATCATTCCACACATCATTCCACACATCATTCCACACAGCATTCCACACATCATTCCACACACCATTCCAAACCTCATTCCACATCTCATTCCACACCTCATTCCACATATGATTCCACGCACCATTCCACACATCATTCCACAAATCATTCCAAACCTCATTCCAAAGATCATTCCATATATCATTCCACACATCATTCCACACTTCATTCTACACATCATTCCAAACATTCCACAGCTCATTCCAAACATAATTCCACATCTCATTCCACAACTCATTCCACATATGATTCCACGCACCATTCCACACATCATTCCACAAATCATTCCAAACCTCATTCCAAAGATCATTCCATATATCATTCCATACATCATTCCACACATCATTCCACACATCATTCCATAACATTCCAAACATCATTACGCACGTCAATCCACACATCATGCCGCACATCATTCCACACATCATTCCAAACATCATTCCACTTCTCATTCCACACATCATTCCATAACATTCCACAAATCATTACACACATCAATCCACACATCATTCCTCATATGATTCCACACATAATCCCACACGTCATTCCAAACATCATTAATCAACATAATTCCACTCCTCATTCCACACATCATTCCACACATAATTCCACACATCATTCCACACAGCATTCCACACATCATTCCACACCTCATTCAACACATCATTCCAAAACATTCATCACATCATTCCACACATCAATCCACACATCATTCCACACATCAGTGCAAACCTCATTCCATCCCTCATTCCACACATCATTCCACGCATCATTTCACACATCATTCCACACATCATTCCAAACATCAATCCATACCTCATTCCACAGAACATTCCACGCATCATTCCACACATCATTCCAAACATCATTCCATACATTATTCCGCACATCATTCCAGATATCATTCGAAACATCATTGCACACATCATTCCAAACTTCATTCCACACATCATTCCAAACATCATTCCTAACCTCATTCCAAACATAATTCCTCAGAGAATTCCACGCATCTTTGCACACAACATTCCACACATCATTCCACACCTCATTCCACACGTCATTCCACATCTCATTCCAAACATCATTCCACACATATTTCCACAAATCATTCAACACATCATTCCACAGAGCATTCTACACATCATTCCACACATCATTCCACACATCATTCCACAATCATTCCACACGTCATTGACTTATCATTCCACACCTCATTCCACACATCATTCCAAAACATTCCACACATCATTACACACATTATTACTCACATCATTACACACATCAATCCACACATCATTCCACAAATCATTCCACACATTTTCCATACATCATTCCATACTTCATTCCACACATCATTCCAGATATCATTCGACACATCATTACGCACATCATTCAATACATCATTACACACATCATCCTCACATCATTCCAAACATCATTCCACACATCATTCCACACATCATTCAATACATCATTCCACATAACATTCCACACATCATGCCACACATCAATGCACACCTCATTCCACACATCATTCCATAACATTCCACACATCATTACACACGTCAATCCACACATCATGCCACACATCATTCCACACATCATTCCAAACATCATTCCACACCTCATTCCAAACATCATTCCATAACATTCCGCAGCTCATTACACACATCAATCCACACATCATTCCAAAAAAGTTTCCAAACATCATCCACTCCTCATTCGACATATCATTCCACGCATCATTCCACATCTCATTCCAAACCTCGTTCCACACATCATTCCACACATCTTTCCACACTTCATACCACACATCATTCCTCACTTCATTCCAAACATCATTCCACACATCATTCAATACAACATTCCACATATCATTCCACACATCATTCCACGCATCATTCCACATCTCATTCCACACATCATTCCACACAGCATTCCACACCCCATTTCACACCTCGTTCCACACATCATTAAACACATCTTTCCACACAACATTCCACACATCATTCCACACATCATTCCAGACATCATTCCACACATCTTTCCACACTTCATTCCACACTTCATTCCACACATCATTCCACACATCATTCCACGCACAATTCCACATTTCATTTACCGCATCATTCCATTCCTCATTCCACACATCATTCCACACATCATTCCACGCATCATTCCACACATCATTCAACACATCATTCCAAACCTCATTCCAAAGCCAATTCCATACCTCATTCCACATAACATTCCACACCTCATTCCACAACTCATTGCACACATCATTCCACAAAACATTCCTACACATCAATGAACACATCTTTCCACACTTCATTCCTCACCTCATTCCACACGTTATTCCACACATCATTCAAAACATCATTCCACATATTATTCCACACATCATTCCACGCATCATTCCACATCTCATTCCACACATCATTTCACACATCATTCCACACCACATTTCACACATCTTTCCACACTTCATTCCACACATCATTCCACACATCATTCCACACCTCATTCCAAAGATCATTCCAAACATCATTCCACACATCATTCCACACATCATTCCACATTTCATTTACCGTGTCATTCCATACATCATTCCACACATCATTCCACACATCATTCCCACATCATTCCACACAGCATTCCACACATCATTCCACACATCATTCCAAACCTCATTCCACATCTCATCCACACCTCATTCCACATATGATTCCACGCATCATTCCACACATCATTCCACAAATCATCCAAATCTCATTCCAAAGATCACACCATACATCATTCCACACATCATTCCACACTTCATTCTACACATCATTCCAAACATCATTCCACAGCTCATTCCAAACATCATTCCACACATCATTCCACACTTCATTCCACAACTCATTCACGCATCATTCCACACATCATTATACACATCATTCCAAACATCATTTCATACATCATTCCTCACGTTATTACACACATCATTCCACATATCTTTCCACACATCATTTACAGATCATTCCATACCTCATTCCACACATCATTCCATAACATTCCACACATCATTACACACATCAATCCACACATCTGTACAGACAGCATTCCACACATCATTCCAAACATCATTCCACACATCATTCCACACATCATTCCAGATATCATTCTGCACATCATTCCACACATCATTCCAAACATCATTCCTCACATCATTCCACACATCATTCAATACATCATTCCACATATCGTTCCACACATCATGACACACATCAATCAACACCTCATCTGACACATCATGCCATAACATTCCACACATCATTACACACGTCAATCCACACATCATGCCACACATCATTCCAAACATCATTCCACACCTCATTCCACACATCATTCCATAACATTACACAGATCATTACACACATCAATCCACACATCATTCCAAACAACATTCCAAATATCATCCACTCATCATTCCATACATCATTCCACACATCATTCCACACATCATTCCACATTTCATTTACCGTGTCATTCCATAGATCATTCCACACATCATTCCACACATCATTCCCACATCATTAAAACACAGCATTCCACACATCATTCCACACATCATTCCAAACCTCATTCCACATCTCATCCACACCTCATTCCACATATGATTCCACGCACCATTCCACACATCATTCCACAAATCATTCCAAACCTCATTCCAAAGATCACACCATACATCATTCCACACATCATTCCACACTTCATTCTACACATCATTCCAAACATCATTCCACAGCTCATTCCAAACATCATTCCACACATCATTCCACACCTCATTCCACAACTCATTCACGCATCATTCCAAACATCATTCCACACATCATTCCAAACATCATTCCATACATCATTCCTCACGTTATTACACACATCATTCCACATATCTTTCCACACATCATTGACAGATCATTCCATACCTCATTCCACACATCATTCCATAACATTCCACACATCATTACACACATCAATCCACACATCTGTACAGACATCATTCCACATATCATTCCAAACATCATTCCACAAATCATTCCACACATCATTCCAGATATCATTCTGCACATCATTCCACACATCATTCCAAACATCATTCAACACATTATTCCTCATATCATTCCACACATCATTCCACGCATCATTCCACATCTCATTCCACACATCATTTCACACATCATTCCACACCACATTTCACACATCTTTCCACACTTCATTCCATGCATCATTCCACATCTCATTCCACACATCATTTCACACATCATTCCACACCACATTTCACACATCTTTCCACACTTCATTCCACACATCATTCCACACATCATTCCACACACCTTTCCACATTTCATTTACCGTGTCATTCCATACATCATTCCACACATCATTCCACACGTCATTCCACACATCATTCCACACAGCATTTCACACATCATTCCACACATCATTCCAAACCTCATTCCACATCTCATTCCACACCTCATTACACATATGATTCCACGCATCATTCCACTCATCATTCCACAAATCATTCCACACCTCATTCCAAAGATCATTCCACACATCATTACACAAAATATTCCACACATCATTGCACACATCTTTGCACACATCATTCCACACCACAATCAGCACCTCATTCCACACATAATTCAAAACATCATTACATACATCATTCCACACATCATTCCACATATCATTCCACACATAATTCCAAACATCATTCCACACATAATTCCACATTTCATTTACGGTGTCATTCCATGCATCATTCCACACATCATTCCACACATCATTCCACACATCATTCCAAACATCATTCCATACATTATTCCGCACATCATTCCAGATATCATTCGAAACAACACTGCACACATCATTCCAAACTTCATTCCACACATCATTCCAAACATCATTCCTTACCTCATTCCAAACATAATTCCTCAGAGCATTCCACATCTTTGCACACAACTTTCCACACATCATTCCACACCTCATTCCACACGTCATTCCTCATCTCATTCCACACATCATTCCACACATATTTCCACAACTCATTCAACACATCATTCCATAGAGCATTCTACACATCATTCCACACATCATTCCACACCTCAATCCAAAACACATTCGTCACATCATTCCACACATCATTCCAAAACATTCCACACATCATTACACACATTATTACTCACATCATTGCACACATCAATCCACACATCATTCCACAAGTCATTCCACACATCATTCCAAACATCATTACAACAAATCATTCCACACATCATTCCATACATCATTCCATACTTCATTCCACACATCATTCCAGATTCCATTCGACACATCATTCCGCACATCATTCAATACATCATTCCACAGATCATCCTCACATCATTCCAAACATCATTCCACACATCATTCCACACATCATTCAATACATCATTCCACATATCATTCCACACATCATGCCACACATCATTGCACACCTCATTCCACACATCATTCCATAACATTCCACACATCATTACACACGTCAATCCACACATCATGCCACACATCATTCCACACATCATTCCAAACATCATTCCACACCTCATTCCAAACATCATTCCATAACATTCCGCAGGTCATTACACACATCAATCCACACATCATTCCAAAAAAGTTTCCAAACATCATCCACTCCTCATTCGACATATCATTCCACGCATCATTCCACATCTCATTCCAAACCTCGTTCCACACATCATTCCACACATCTTTCCACACTTCATACCACACATCATTCCACACATCATTCCACGCATCATTCCGCACATCATTCCACACATCATTCCAAACCTCATTCCAAAGCTCATTCCACACCTCATTCCACATAACATTCCACACCTCATTCCACAACTCATTGCACACATCATTCCACAAAACATTCCTACACATCAATGAACACATATTTCCACACTTCATTCCTCACCTCATTCCACACGTTATTCCACACATCATTCAAAACATCATTCCACATATTATTCCACACATCATTCCACGCATCATTCCACATCTCATTCCACAAATCATTTCCCACATCATTCCACACCACATTTCACACATGTTTCCACACTTCATTCCACACATCATTCCACACATCATTCCACACCTCATTCCAAAGATCATTCCAAACATCATTCCACACATCATTCCACACAGCATTCCACATTTCATTTACCGTGTCATTCCATACATCATTCCACACATCATTCCACACATCATTCCCACATCATTCCAAAGATCATTCCCTACATCATTCCACACATCATTCCACACTTCATTCTACACATCATTCCAAACATCATTCCACAGCTCATTCCAAACATCATTCCACACATCATTCCACACCTCATTCCACAACTCATTCACGCATCATTCCACACATCATTCCACACATCATTCCAAACAGCATTCCACACATCATTCCTCACATTATTACACACATCATTCCACATATCTTTCCACACATCATTGACAGATCATTCCATACCTCATTCCACACATCATTCCATAACATTACACACATCATTACACACATCAAGCCACACATCATTCCACACATCATTCCACATATCATTCCAAACTTCATTCCACACATCTTTCCACACATCATTCCAGATATCATTCTGCACATCATTCCACACAACATTCCAAACATCATTCCTCACATCATTCCACACATCATTCAATACATCATTCCACATATCGTTCCACACATCATGACACACATCATTCCACACCTCATCTGACACATCATGCCATAACATTCCACACATCATTACACACGTTAATCCACACATCATGCCACACATCATTCCAAACATCATTCCACACCTCATTCCACACATCATTCCATAACATTCCAGAGATCATTACACACATCAATCCACACATCATTCCAAACAACATTCCAAATATCATCCACTCCTCATTCCACATATCATTCCACGCATCATTCCACATCTCATTCCACACCTCGTTCCACATATCATTCCACACATCCTTCCACACTTCATTCCACACATCATTCCTCACCTCATTCCACACATCATTCCACAAATTATTCAATACAACATTCAAAACATCATTCCACTCCTCATTCCACACCTCATTCCACACATAATTCCACACATCATTCCACACAGCATTCCGCACATCATTCCACACATCAATCCACACATCATTCCACACATCAGTACAAATCTCATTCCATTCCATATTCCACACATCATTCCACACAGCATACCACACATCATTCCACACCTCATTCAACACATTGTTCCAAAAATGTCATCACATCATTCCACACATCAATACACACATCATTCCACACATCAGTACAAACCGCATTCCATCCCACATTCCACACATCATTCCACACCTCATTCCACACATCATTCCAAACAACATTCCAAAACTCATTCCACACATAATTCCACACAGCATTCCACACATCTTTGCACAAAACATTCCACACATCATTCCACATCTCATTCCACACATCATTCCACACATCTCTCCACAAATCATTCAACACAATATTCCACAGATCATTCTACACATCATTCCACACATCATTCCATACCTCATTCTACACATCATTCCACACATCATTCCACACCTCAATCCAAAACACATTCGACACATCATTCCACACCTCATTCCACACATCATTCCAAACATCATTCCAAACCTCATTCCACACATAATTCCACACAGCATTCCACACATCTTTGCACACAACATTCCACACATCATTCCACACCTCATTCCACACATCATTCCACATCTCATTCCACACATCATTACACATATCAATCCAAACATCATTCCACAAATCATTCCACACATCATTCCAAACGTCATTTCTCACATCATTACACACATTATTACACACATCATTCCACACATCTTAGCACACATCATTGACACATCATTCCATATCTCATTCCACATAACATTCCATAACATTCCACTCATCTGTACACACATCAATCCACACATCATTCCACAAATCATTCTACACATCATTCCAAACATCATTCCACAAATCATTCCACACTTCATTCCATACATCATTCCATACTTCATTCCACACATCATTCCAGATACCATTCGACACTACATTCCGCACATCATTCAATACATCATTCCACACATCATCCTCACATCATTCCAAACATCATTCCACACATCATTCCACACATCATTCAATACATCATTCCACATATCATTGCACACATTATGCCACATATCATTGCACACCTCATTCCACACATCATTCCATAACATTCCACACATCATTACACACGTCAATCCATACATCATTCCAAAAAAGTTTCCAAATATCATCCACTCCTCATTCGATATATCATTCCACGCATCATTCCACATCTCATTCCACACCACGTTCCACACATCATTCCACACATCTTTCCACACTTCATACCACACATAATTCCTCACTTCATTCCAAACATCATTCCACACCTCATTCAATATATCATTCCACATATCATTCCACACATCATTCCACGCATCATTCCACATCTCATTCCACACATCATTCCACACAGCATTCCACACCTCATTTCACACCTCGTTCCACACATTAAACACATCTTTCCACACAACATTCCACACATCATTCCATAACATTCCACACAATATTACACACGTCAATCCACACATCATTCCAAAAAAGTTTCCAAATATCATCCACTCCTCATTCGACATATAATTCCACGCATCATTCCACATCTCATTCCACACCTCGTTTCACACATCATTCCACACATCGTTCCACACTTCATACCACACATCATTCCTCACTTCATTCCAAACATCATTCCACACCTCATTCAATATATCATTCCACATATCATTCCACACATCATTCCACGGATTATTCCACATCTCATTCCACACATCATTCCACACAGCATTCCACACCTCATTTCACACCTCGTTCAACACATTAAACACATCTTTCCACACAACATTCCACACATCATTCCACACATCATTCCACACATCTTTCCACACTTCATTCCAGACATCATTCCACACATCATTCCACGCATCATTCCACATTTCATTTACTGCATCATTCCATTCATCATTCCACACATCATTCCACAAATAATTCCAAACATCATTGCACACATCTTTGCACACATCATTCCACACCACAATCAGCACCTCATTCCACACATAATTCAAAACATGATTACATACATCATTCCACACATCATTCCACACATCATTCCACACATCATTCTACACATCATTCCGCAAACCATTCCACATTTCATTTATCGTGTCATCCCATACATCATTCCACACATCATTCCACACATCATTCCAAACATCATTCCACACACCATTCCACACATCATTCTAAACAACATTCCAAAACACATTCCACATTCCATTCCACACCTCATTCCACATATGATTCCACGCATCATTCTTCACATCATTCCACAAATCATTCCAAACCTCATTCCAAAGATCATTCCATACATCATTCCACACATCATTCCACACTTCATTCTACAAATCATTCCAAACATCATTCCACAGCTCATTCCAAACATCATTCCACACATCATTGCACACCTCATTCCCAACTCATTCACGCATCATTACAGACATCAATCCACACATCATTCCACACATCGTTCCACACATCATTCCAAACATCATTCCTTACATCATTCCACACCACATTCAACATATCATCCCACGCATCATTGCACATCTTATTCCACACGTCATTCGACACATCATTCCACACGTCATTTCACACCTCATTCCACACATCATTCCACATAGCATTTCACACATCATTCCACACACCATGCAACACATCTTTCCACACATCATTCCACACCTCATTCCACATATCATTCCACGCATCATTCCACACAGCATTCCACACATCATTCCAAACATCATTCCAAACCTCATTCAACATATCATTCCACGCATCATTCCACACATCATTCCACACAGCATTCCACATATCATTCCACACATCATTCCACACATCATTCCACATAACATTTCACACATCATTTCATACATCGTTCCACAAGACATTCCACACAACATTCCACACATCGTTCCACACCTCATTCCACACATCATTCCACACCTCATTCCACACATCATTCCATACATCATTCCTCACCTCATTCCAAAAATCATTCCAAACATCATTCCACAGATCATTCCACACATCATTCCACGCATCATTCCACACCACATTCCACACCTCTTTCCACACATAATTCAAAACATCATTGCATACATCATTCCACACATCATTCCACACATCATTCCAAACCTCATTCCACACATCATTCCACACCTCATTCCGCACATCATTCCACACGTCATTCTACAAATCATTCCACACATGATTCCACAACTCATTCCACACATCATTCCACACATCATTCCAAACAACATTCAACACATCATTCCACGCATCATTGTACACATCATTCCACAACATTCCACACATCATTCCACACATCATTCCACACACCAGTCCATACCGCATTCCACATCTCATTCCACACATCATTCCACACATCATTCCACACGTCATTCCATACATCTTACAAACATCTTTCCAGATATCAATCGGCACATCATTCCACAAATCATTGCAGATATCATTCGACACATCATTCCACACATCATTCCAAACATCATTCCACATCACATTCCACATAACATTCCACACATCATTCCACACATCATTCCTCACCTCATTCCACACATCATTCCACACATCATTCAATACATCATTCCACATATCATTCCACACATCATTCCACGCATCATTCCAAACATCATTCCACACAGCATTCCACACATCATTCCACACTTCATTCCACACATCGTTCCTCACCTCATTCCACACATCATTCCACACATCATTCAACACATCATTCCACATACCATTCCACACATCATTCCAAACATCATTCCACACCTCATACCACATAACATTCCATACATCATTCCACACATCATTCCAAACAACATTCAACACATCATTCCACGCATCATTCTACACATCATTCCACAACATTCCACACATCATTCCACACATCATTCCACACACCAGTCCATACCGCATTCCACATCTCATTCCACACATCATTCCACACATCATTCCACACGTCATTCCATACATCTTACAAACATCTTTCCAGATATCAATCGGCACATCATTCCACAAATCCTTGCAGATATCATTCGACACATCATTCCACACATCATTCCAAACATCATTCCACATCACATTCCACATAACATTCCACACATCATTCCACACATCATTCCTCACCTCATTCCACACATCATTCCACACATCATTCAATACATCATTCCACATATCATTCCACACATCATTCCACACATCATTCCAAACATCATTCCACACAGCATTCCACACATCATTCCACACTTCATTCCACACATCGTTCCTCACCTCATTCCACACATCATTCCACACATCATTCCACATAACATTTCACACATCATTTCATACATCGTTCCACAAGACATTCCACACAACATTCCACACATCGTTCCACACCTCATTCCACACATCATTCCACACCTCATTCCACACATCATTCCATACCTCATTCCACACATCATTCCACATAGC
This sequence comes from Pristiophorus japonicus, assembly GCF_044704955.1. NCBI lineage: Eukaryota > Metazoa > Chordata > Chondrichthyes > Pristiophoridae > Pristiophorus > Pristiophorus japonicus. The sequence goes on along the minus strand of NW_027253106.1, from coordinate 5,218,702 downwards.
ATTTCACACATCATTCCACACACCATGCAACACATCTTTCCACACATCATTCCACACCTCATTCCACATATCATTCCACGCATCATTCCACACAGCATTCCACACATCATTCCAAACATCATTCCAAACCTCATTCAACATATCATTCCACGCATCATTCCACACATCATTCCACACAGCATTCCACATATCATTCCACACATCATTCCACACATCATTCCACATAACATTTCACACATCATTTCATACATCGTTCCACAAGACATTCCACACAACATTCCACACATCGTTCCACACCTCATTCCACACATCATTCCACACCTCATTCCACACATCATTCCATACATCATTCCTCACCTCATTCCAAAAATCATTCCAAACATCATTCCACAGATCATTCCACACATCATTCCACGCATCATTCCACACCACATTCCACACCTCTTTCCACACATAATTCAAAACATCATTGCATACATCATTCCACACATCATTCCACACATCATTCCAAACCTCATTCCACACATCATTCCACACCTCATTCCGCACATCATTCCACACGTCATTCTACAAATCATTCCACACATGATTCCACAACTCATTCCACACATCATTCCACACATCATTCCAAACAACATTCAACACATCATTCCACGCATCATTGTACACATCATTCCACAACATTCCACACATCATTCCACACATCATTCCACACACCAGTCCATACCGCATTCCACATCTCATTCCACACATCAATCCACACATCATTCCACACGTCATTCCATACATCTTACAAACATCTTTCCAGATATCAATCGGCACATCATTCCACAAATCATTGCAGATATCATTCGACACATCATTCCACACATCATTCCAAACATCATTCCACATCACATTCCACATAACATTCCACACATCATTCCACACATCATTCCTCACCTCATTCCACACATCATTCCACACATCATTCAATACATCATTCCACATATCATTCCACACATCATTCCACGCATCATTCCAAACATCATTCCACACAGCATTCCACACATCATTCCACACTTCATTCCACACATCGTTCCTCACCTCATTCCACACATCATTCCACACATCATTCAACACATCATTCCACATACCATTCCACACATCATTCCAAACATCATTCCACACCTCATACCACATAACATTCCATACATCATTCCACACATCATTCCAAACAACATTCAACACATCATTCCACGCATCATTCTACACATCATTCCACAACATTCCACACATCATTCCACACATCATTCCACACACCAGTCCATACCGCATTCCACATCTCATTCCACACATCATTCCACACATCATTCCACACGTCATTCCATACATCTTACAAACATCTTTCCAGATATCAATCGGCACATCATTCCACAAATCCTTGCAGATATCATTCGACACATCATTCCACACATCATTCCAAACATCATTCCACATCACATTCCACATAACATTCCACACATCATTCCACACATCATTCCTCACCTCATTCCACACATCATTCCACACATCATTCAATACATCATTCCACATATCATTCCACACATCATTCCACACATCATTCCAAACATCATTCCACACAGCATTCCACACATCATTCCACACTTCATTCCACACATCGTTCCTCACCTCATTCCACACATCATTCCACACATCATTCAACACATCATTCCACATATCATTCCACACATCATTCCAAACATCATTCCACACCTCATACCACATAACATTCCACACATCATTCCACACATCATTCCACACATCATTCCACACATCATTCCAAACATCATTCCACACCTCATACCACATAACATTCCACACATCATTCCACACATCATTCCACACATTATTCCGCAAATCATTCCTCACCTCATTCCACACATCATTCCACACGTCATTCAATACATCATTCCACATATAATTCCACAAATCATTCCACACTTCATTCCACACATCATTCCTCACCTCATTCCAAAAATCATTCCAAACATCATTCCACAGATCATTCCACACATCATTCCACGCATCATTCCACACCACATTCCACACCTCTTTCCACACATAATTCTAAACATCATTGCATACATCATTCCACACATCATTCCACACATCATTCCAAACCTCATTCCACACATCATTCCACACCTCATTCCGCACATCATTCCACACGTCATTCTACAAATCATTCCACACATGATTCCACAACTCATTCCACACATCATTCCACACATCATTCCAAACAACATTCAACACATCATTCCACGCATCATTGTACACATAATTCCACAACATTCCACACATCATTCCACACATCATTCCACACACCAGTCCATACCGCATTCCACATCTCATTCCACACATCATTCCACACATCATTCCACACGTCATTCCATACATCTTACAAACATCTTTCCAGATATCAATCGGCACATCATTCCACAAATCATTGCAGATATCATTCGACACATCATTCCACACATCATTCCAAACATCATTCCACATCACATTCCACATAACATTCCACACATCATTCCACACATCATTCCTCACCTCATTCCACACATCATTCCACACATCATTCAATACATCATTCCACATATCATTCCACACATCATTCCACGCATCATTCCAAACATCATTCCACACAGCATTCCACACATCATTCCACACTTCATTCCACACATCGTTCCGCACCTCATTCCACACATCATTCCACACATCATTCAACACATCATTCCACATACCATTCCACACATCATTCCAAACATCATTCCACACCTCATACCACATAACATTCCATACATCATTCCACACATCATTCCAAACAACATTCAACACATCATTCCACGCATCATTCTACACATCATTCCACAACATTCCACACATCATTCCACACATCATTCCACACACCAGTCCATACCGCATTCCACATCTCATTCCACACATCATTCCACACATCATTCCACACGTCATTCCATACATCTTACAAACATCTTTCCAGATATCAATCGGCACATCATTCCACAAATCCTTGCAGATATCATTCGACACATCATTCCACACATCATTCCAAACATCATTCCACATCACATTCCACATAACATTCCACACATCATTCCACACATCATTCCTCACCTCATTCCACACATCATTCCACACATCATTCAATACATCATTCCACATATCATTCCACACATCATTCCACACATCATTCCAAACATCATTCCACACAGCATTCCACACATCATTCCACACTTCATTCCACACATCGTTCCTCACCTCATTCCACACATCATTCCACACATCATTCCACATAACATTTCACACATCATTTCATACATCGTTCCACAAGACATTCCACACAACATTCCACACATCGTTCCACACCTCATTCCACACATCATTCCACACCTCATTCCACACATCATTCCATACCTCATTCCACACATCATTCCACATAGCATTTCACACATCATTCCACACACCATGCAACACATCTTTCCACACATCATTCCACACCTCATTCCACATATCATTCCACGCATCATTCCACACAGCATTCCACACATCATTCCAAACATCATTCCAAACCTCATTCAACATATCATTCCACGCATCATTCCACACATCATTCCACACAGCATTCCACATATCATTCCACACATCATTCCACACATCATTCCACATAACATTTCACACATCATTTCATACATCGTTCCACAAGACATTCCACACAACATTCCACACATCGTTCCACACCTCATTCCACACATCATTCCACACCTCATTCCACACATCATTCCATACATCATTCCTCACCTCATTCCAAAAATCATTCCAAACATCATTCCACAGATCATTCCACACATCATTCCACGCATCATTCCACACCACATTCCACACCTCTTTCCACACATAATTCAAAACATCATTGCATACATCATTCCACACATCATTCCACACATCATTCCAAACCTCATTCCACACATCATTCCACACCTCATTCCGCACATCATTCCACACGTCATTCTACAAATCATTCCACACATGATTCCACAACTCATTCCACACATCATTCCACACATCATTCCAAACAACATTCAACACATCATTCCACGCATCATTGTACACATCATTCCACAACATTCCACACATCATTCCACACATCATTCCACACACCAGTCCATACCGCATTCCACATCTCATTCCACACATCATTCCACACATCATTCCACACGTCATTCCATACATCTTACAAACATCTTTCCAGATATCAATCGGCACATCATTCCACAAATCATTGCAGATATCATTCGACACATCATTCCACACATCATTCCAAACATCATTCCACATCACATTCCACATAACATTCCACACATCATTCCACACATCATTCCTCACCTCATTCCACACATCATTCCACACATCATTCAATACATCATTCCACATATCATTCCACACATCATTCCACGCATCATTCCAAACATCATTCCACACAGCATTCCACACATCATTCCACACTTCATTCCACACATCGTTCCTCACCTCATTCCACACATCATTCCACACATCATTCAACACATCATTCCACATACCATTCCACACATCATTCCAAACATCATTCCACACCTCATACCACATAACATTCCATACATCATTCCACACATCATTCCAAACAACATTCAACACATCATTCCACGCATCATTCTACACATCATTCCACAACATTCCACACATCATTCCACACATCATTCCACACACCAGTCCATACCGCATTCCACATCTCATTCCACACATCATTCCACACATCATTCCACACGTCATTCCATACATCTTACAAACATCTTTCCAGATATCAATCGGCACATCATTCCACAAATCCTTGCAGATATCATTCCACACATCATTCCACACATCATTCCAAACATCATTCCACATCACATTCCACATAACATTCCACACATCATTCCACACATCATTCCTCACATCATTCCACACATCATTCCACACATCATTCAATACATCATTCCACATATCATTCCACACATCATTCCACACATCATTCCAAACATCATTCCACACAGCATTCCACACATCATTCCACACTTCATTCCACACATCGTTCCTCACCTCATTCCACACATCATTCCACACATCATTCAACACATCATTCCACATATCATTCCACACATCATTCCAAACATCATTCCACACCTCATACCACATAACATTCCACACATCATTCCACACATCATTCCACACATCATTCCACACATCATTCCAAACATCATTCCACACCTCATACCACATAACATTCCACACATCATTCCACACATCATTCCACACATTATTCCGCAAATCATTCCTCACCTCATTCCACACATCATTCCACACGTCATTCAATACATCATTCCACATATAATTCCACAAATCATTCCACACTTCATTCCACACATCATTCCTCACCTCATTCCATACATCATTCCGTACTTCATTCAATACATCATTCCACATATCATTCCACACATCATTCCACACATCATTCCACACATCATTCCAAATATCATTCCACACCTCATACCACATAACATTCCACACATCATTCCACACATCATTCCACACTTCATTCCACACATCATTCCTCACCTCATTCCACACATCATTCCACACATCATTCAATACATCATTCTACATATAATTCCACACATCATTCCACACTTCATTCCACACATCATTCCTCACCTCATTCCACACATCATTCAATACATCATTCCACATATGATTCCACACATCATTGCTCACATCTTTCCACACTACATTCCAGCCATCATTCCACATCTCATTCAACATCTCATACCACACCTCATTCCACTCCTCATTTCACACATCAATCCACACATCATTCCACACATCATTCCACACATCACTCCATACCTCATTCCATACCTCATTCCACACATCATTCCACACATCATTCCACACATCATTCCACACATCATTCGAGACATTATTCCAAACATCATTCCACTCCTCATTTCACATAAAATTCCACGCATCATTCCACACATCATTCCAATCATCATTACATACATCATTCAACACAACATTCCAAACATCATTACCGCGCATCATTCCACACATCATTCCACACCTCATTCCAAACATCATTCCACACCGCATTCCACACATCATTCCATGCATCATTCCAGATCTCATTCCACAACTCGATCAAACGTCATTCCATACATCATTCCACACATCATTCCACACCTCATTCCACACCGCATTCAACACATAATTCCATAAATCATTCCACATCATTCGACACATCATTCCAAACCACATTCTACACCTCATTCCACACATCATTCCACACATCATTGCACACAACAATCCACACATCATTCTACACATCATTCCAAACATCATTCCATACCTTATGCCACATAACATTCCACACATCATTCCACAAATCATTTCACACATCATTCCAGATATCATTCGACACATCATTCGACACATCATTCCACACATCATTCCACATATCATTCCACAACATTCCACACATCATTCCACACTTCATTCCACGCATCAGTCCATACCTCATTCCACACCTCATTCCACACACCATTCCACACATCATTCCAAACATCATTCCACACGTCATTTCAAATATCATTCCACACCTCATTCCACATAACATTCCACACATCATTCCACATATCATTCGACACATCATTCCATACTTCATTCAATACATCATTCCACATAACATTCCACACATCATTACACACATCAATCCACACATCATTCCAAGCAACATTCCAAATATCATCCACTCCTCATTCCACATATAATTCCACACATCATTCCTCACCTCATTCCACACATCATTCCACACAACATTGAATACATCATTCCTCATATCATTCCACACATCATTCCACGCATCATTCCACCACTCATTCCACACATCATTCCACATATCATTCCACACCTCATTCCACACCTCGTTCCACACATCATTCCACACCTCATTCCACATCGCCTTCCACACCTCATTCCTCACCTCATTCCACAAATCATGCCACACATCATTCAATACATCATTCCACATATCATTCCACACATCATTCAACAGATAATTCCACACATCATTCCACATCTCATTCCAAACCTCATTCCACATATCATTCCACACATCATTCCACAAATCATTGCACACATCATTACACACATCATTCCACACATCATTGTAGAAAACATTCCGCACCTCATTCTACAACTCATTCCACACAACATTCCAAACATCATTCAACACATCATTCCCCACTTCATTCCACACATCATTCAATACATCATTCCAAATATAAATCCACAAATCATTCCACACATCATTCCACGCATCATTCCAAACAGCATGCAACACATCATTGCATACATCATTCCACACCTCATTCAACACTTCATCACACTCATCATTCCACACAGCATTCCAAATATCATTCCACACCTCACTCCACATCTCATACCACACATCATTCCACTCCTCATTCCACACCTCATTCCTCACATCATTCCACACATCATTCCACATAACATTCGACACCTCATTCCACACATCATTCCAAAACATTCCACACATCATTCCACACATCAATCCACACATCATTCCACACATCATTCCACTCATCAGTCCATACCTCTTTCCACTCCTCATTCCTCATAAAATTCCACGCATCATTCCTCACATCTTCCAAGCATCATTACATACATCATTCAACACAACATTCCACACATCATTACCGCACATCATTCCACACATCATCCCACACCTCATTCCAGACATCATTCCACACCTCATTCCACGCATCATTCCACGCATCATTCCACATCTCATTCCACAACTCAATAACACATCATTCCACACATCATTGCACACATCATTCCAAACATCATTCAACACCTCATTCCACACCTCATTCAACACATTATTCCACATAACATTCCACATCATTCCACACATCATTCGACACATCATTCCATACCTCATTCCACACCTCATTCCACACATCATTCCAGACATCATTGCACACATCATTGCACACATCATTCCACACTTCATTCTACACGTCATTCCACACCTCATTCCACAACATGCCACGCACCATTCCATATAACAATCCACACATCATTCCACACCTCATTCCACACCTCATACCACAAATCATTTCCACATAATTCCTAATTTCATTCCACACGTCATTCCTCATATGATTCCACACATCATTCCACACGTCATTCCTCACATCATTCCACACATCATTCCACACCTCATTCCACACATCATTCCACACGTAATTCCACACAACAATTCACACATCATTCCACACATCAATTCAAACCTCATTCCAAACATCATTCCACACATCATTTCGCACATCATTCCACGCATCATTCCACACATCAATTCACACCTCATTCCAAACATCATTCCACACCTCATTCCATTCATCATTCCACACATCATTCTACACAATATTCCACTCCTCATTTAAACACCTCATTCCTCACCTCATTCCACAACTAATTCCACACATCACTCCACACATCATTCCACACATCATTCCACACACATTCCACGCATTATTCCAATCATGATTCCACACCTCATTCCACATATCATTCCACGCATCATTTCACACATCATTCCACACATCATTCCAAATATCATTCCACACATCATTCCACACATCATTCCACACAAGATACCACACATCATTCCACACATTATTCCACACTACGTTCCACACATCATTCCAGACCTCATTACACACATCATTCCACACCTCATTCCACACATCATTTCACACATCATTCCACACGTCATTCCACACATCATTCCACACATCATTCCACACCTCATTCCACACATCATTCCACACGTAATTCCACACAACAATTCACACATCATTCCACACGTCAATTAAAATCTCATTCCAAACATCATTCCACACCTCATTTCGCATATCATTCGATGCATCATTCCACACATCATTTCACGCATCATTTCACACATCATTCCACACATCATTCCACACATCATTCCACACAGCATTACACACATCATTCTACACATCATTCACACCTCATTCCAAACATCATTCCACACCTCATTCCACATATCATTCCAGACATCATTGCACACATCATTCCAAACATCATTCCACACATCATTCCACAAAACATTCCATACCTCATTTAAACACCTCATTGCTCACCTCATTCCACAACTAATTCCACACATCACTCCACACATCATTCCACACATCATTCCACACACACTCCACGCATTATGCCAATCATCATTCCACACCTCATTCCACATATCATTCCACACCTCATTCCACATATCATTCCACGCATCATTTCACACATCATTCCACACATCATTCCACATATCATTCCACACAATTCCACACATCATTTCACACAAAAAACCCACATCTCGTTCCAAACATCAATCCACACATCGTTCATCACTTCATTCCACACATCATTCCTCACCTCATTCCACTCATCAGTCCACACAGCATTCAATACATCATTCCACGCATCATTTCACACATCATTCCACACATCATTCCACACTTCATTCTACACGTCATTCCACACCTCATTCCACAACATGCCACGCACCATTCCACATAACAATCCACACATCATTCCACACCTCATTCCACACCTCATACCACAAATCATTTCCACATAATTCCTAATTTCATTCCACACGTCATTCCTCATATGATTCCACACATCATTCCACACGTCATTCCTCACATCATTCCACACATCATTCCACACCTCATTCCACACATCATTCCACACGTAATTCCACACAACAATTCACACATCATTCCACACATCAATTCAAACCTCATTCCAAACATCATTCCACACATCATTTCGCACATCATTCCACGCATCATTCCACACATCAATTCACACCTCATTCCAAACATCATTCCACACCTCATTCCATTCATCATTCCACACATCATTCTACACAATATTCCACTCCTCATTTAAACACCTCATTCCTCACCTCATTCCACAACTAATTCCACACATCACTCCACACATCATTCCACACATCATTCCACACACATTCCACGCATTATTCCAATCATGATTCCACACCTCATTCCACATATCATTCCACGCATCATTTCACACATCATTCCACACATCATTCCAAATATCATTCCACACATCATTCCACACATCATTCCACACAAGATACCACACATCATTCCACACATCATTCCACACATTATTCCACACTACGTTCCACACATCATTCCAGACCTCATTACACACATCATTCCACACCTCATTCCACACATCATTTCACACATCATTCCACACGTCATTCCACACATCATTCCACACATCATTCCACACCTCATTCCACACATCATTCCACACGTAATTCCACACAACAATTCACACATCATTCCACACGTCAATTAAAATCTCATTCCAAACATCATTCCACACCTCATTTCGCATATCATTCGATGCATCATTCCACACATCATTTCACGCATCATTTCACACATCATTCCACACATCATTCCACACATCATTCCACACAGCATTACACACATCATTCTACACATCAATTCACACCTCATTCCAAACATCATTCCACACCTCATTCCACATATCATTCCAGACATCATTGCACACATCATTCCAAACATCATTCCACACATCATTCCACAAAACATTCCATACCTCATTTAAACACCTCATTGCTCACCTCATTCCACAACTAATTCCACACATCACTCCACACATCATTCCACACATCATTCCACACACACTCCACGCATTATGCCAATCATCATTCCACACCTCATTCCACATATCATTCCACACCTCATTCCACATATCATTCCACGCATCATTTCACACATCATTCCACACATCATTCCACATATCATTCCACACAATTCCACACATCATTTCACACAAAAAACCCACATCTCGTTCCAAACATCAATCCACACATCGTTCATCACTTCATTCCACACATCATTCCTCACCTCATTCCACTCATCAGTCCACACAGCATTCAATACATCATTCCACGCATCATTTCACACATCATTCCACACATCATTCCACACATCATTCCACACAGCATTACACACATCATTCCACACATCAATTCACACCTCATTCCAAACATCATTCCATACCTCATTCCACACATCCTTCCAGACATCATTGCACACATCATTCCAAACATCATTCCACACATCATTCCACAAAACATTCCATACCTCATTTAAACACCTCATTCCTCACCTCATTCCACAACAAATTCCACACATCACTCCACACATCATTCCACACATCATTCCACACACATTCCACGCATTATGCCAATCATCATTCCACACCTCATTCCACATATCATTCCACGCATCATTTCACACAGCATTCCACACATTATTCCACATATCATTCCACACAATTCCACAAATCATTTCACACAAAAAACCCACATCTCATTCCAAACATCAATCCACACATCGTTCATCACTTCATTCCACACATCATTCCTCACCTCATTCCACTCATCAGTCCACACAGCATTCAATACATCATTCCACATATCATTCCACACATCATTCCACACAACGTTACAAATATCATCCACTCCTCATTCCACATATCATTCCACGCATCATTTCACATCTCATTCCACACATTATTCCAGACATCATTCCACATCTCATCCCACACCTCATTTCACACATCATTCCACACATCATTCCACACATCATTACAAACATCATTCCGCACTTCATTCCACTCATCATTCCACACATCATTCCACACCTCATTCCAGATATCATTCCAGATATCATTCGACACATCATTCCACACATCATTCCACACTTCATTCCACGCAACATTCCTTAACTCATTCCACTCATCATTCCACACATCATTAAATACATAATTCTACATACCATTCCACACATCATTACACACATCATTCCGCACATCATTCCACACATCATTCCAGATATCATTCGACACATCATTCCACACATCATTCCACACTTCATTCCACGCAACATTCATTAACTCATTCCACTCATCATTCCACACATCATTCAATACTTAATTCCACATATCATTCCACACATCATTCCACACATCATTCCACACTTCATTCCACACATCATTCCTCACCTCATTCCACTCATCAGTCCACACAGCATTCTATACATCATTCCACATATCATTCCACACAGCATTCCACACATCATTGCAAACATCATTCCATACCTCATTCAAAACATCATTCCACACATCATTCCACACATCATTCCACACAACATTCCAAATATCATCCACTCCTCATTCCACATATCATTCCACGCATCATTTCACATCTCATTCCACACATCATTCCACACGTCATTTCACATCTCATCCCACACCTCATTCCACACGTAATTCCACACATCAATTCACACTTCATCATTCCACACATCAATTCAAACCTCATTCCAAACATCATTCCATACCTCATTCCACACATCATTCCACACATCATTCCACACATCATTCCACACATCATTCGAGACATTATTCCAAACATCATTCCACTCCTCATTCCACATAAAATTCCACGCATCATTCCACACATCATTCCAATCATCATTACATACATCATTCAACACAACATTCCACACATCATTAACGCACATCATTCCACACATCATTCCACACCTCATTCCACACATCATTCCACACCGCATTCCACACATCATTCCAAGCATCATTCCAGATCTCATTCCACAACTCAATCACACGTCATTCCATACATCATTCCACACATCATTCCACACCTCATTCCACACCGCATTCAACACATAATTCCATAAATCATTCCACACACTCGACACATCATTCCAAACCACATTCCACACCTCATTCCACACATCATTCCACACATCATTGCACACATCAATCCACACAGAATGCAACACATCATTTCATACATCATTCCACACATCAATCCACACCTCATTCAACACATCATACCACACATCATTCCATACATCATTATTCACCTCATTCCATACATCATTCCACGCACCATTCCACACAGAATGCAACACATCATTTCATACATAATTCCACACTTCAATCCACACCTCATTCAACACATCATACCACACATCATTCCACAAAGCATTCCAAATATCATTCCACACCACATTCCATATCTCATACCACACATCATTCAACACCTCATTCCACACATCATTCACACATCATTCCACACAGCATTCCACACATCATCACAAACATAATTCCGCGCATCATTCCACACATCATTCAAGATATCATTCCACAGAGCATTCCACACATCATTGCACACATTATTCCACACCTCAATCCACACCTCATTCCACACATCATTCCACACGTCATTCCACACATCATTCCACACATCATTCCACACCGCATTACACACATCATTCCACACGTAATTCCACACATCAATGCACACATCATTCCACACATCATTCCACACCTCATTCCAAACCCATTTCAAACATAATTCCAAAACTCATTCCACACATCATTCCAAACGTCATTCTACACATCATTCCACACATGATTCCACATATCATCCCACACATCATTCCACACATAATTCCACACATCATTCCACATCTCATTCCAAACCTCATTCCACACATCATTCAATACATTATTCCACATATCATTCCACACATCATTCCACACATCATTCTAGAAAACATTCCGCACCTCATTCCACAACTCACTCCACACAACATTCCAAACATCATTCAACACATCATTCCACACTTCATTCTACACATCATTCCACACCTCATTCCACAAATCATTCACACATCATTCCACACATCAATCCACACATCATTCCTCATATGATTCCACACCTCATTCCACACATCATTCCACACATCATTCCACACCTCATTCCACAAATCATTCACACATCATTCCACACATCAATCCACACACATTCCTCATATGATTCCACATATCATCCCACACATCATTCCACACATCATTCCTCACCTCATTCCAAACATCATTCCACACATCATTCAAAAGATCATTCCAAATATAAATCCACAAATCATTCCACACATCATTCCACGCATCATTCCAAACAGCATGCAACACATCATTGCATACATCATTCCACATCTCATTCAACATATCATACCACTCATCATTCCACACAGCATTCCAAATATCATTCCACACCTCATTCCACATCTCATACCACATACCATTCCACTCCTGATTCCACACATCATTCCACGCATCATTGCAAACAGCATGCAATAGATCATTGCATATATCATTCCACACCTTATTCAACACATCATACCACTCATCATTCCACACAGCATTCCAAATATCATTCCTCACCTCATTCCACATCTCGTAGCACACACCATTCAACTCCTCATTCCACACCTCATTCCTCACATCATTCCACACATCATTCCACATAACATTCGACACCTCATTCCACACATCATTCCAAAACCATTCCACACCTCATTCCACGCATCATTCCATGCATCATTCCACATCTCATTCCACAACTCAATAACACATCATTCCACACATCATTGCACACGTCATTCCAAACATCATTCCACATCTCATTCCAAACCTCATTCCACACATCATTCCACACATCATTCCACACATCATTGCACACATCATTCCACACATCATTCTACACGTCATTCCACACCTCATTCCACACATCATTCCACAACATTCCACACACAATTCCACACATCAATCCACACATCATTCCACACATCAGTCCATACCTCATTCCACAGCTCATTGCACACCTCATTCCACAGATCATTCCATACAGCATTCCAAACATCATTCCACACATCATTCCAAACATCATTCCGCACATCATTCCACACATCATTCCAGATATCATTCGGCACATCATTCCACACGTCATTCCACACGTCATTCCACACCTCATTCCACACATCATTCCACAACATTCCGCACACAATTCCACACATCAATCCACACATCATTCCACACATCAGTCCATACCTCATTCCACAGCTCATTGCACACCTCATTCCGCAGATCATTCCATACAGCATTCCAAACATCATTCCACACATCATTCCAAACATCATTCCGCACATCATTCCACACATCATTCCAGATATCATTCGGCACATCATTCCACACGTCATTCCACACTTCATTCCACGCAACATTCCTCACTGAATTCCACTCATCATTCCACACATCATTCAATGCATAATTCCACATAACAGTCCACCGATCATTCCACACATCATTCCACACTTCATTCCACACATTATTCCTCACCTCATTCCACTCATCATTCCACACAGCATTCAATACATCATTCTACATATCATTCCACACAGCTTTCCACACACCATTGCACACATCATTCCACACATCATTCTTCACCTCATTCCATTCATCATTCCACACAGCATTCAAAATATCATCCACTCTTCATTCCACATATAATTCCACGCATCATTCCACATCTCATTCCACACATCATTCCACACATTATTCCACACCTCATACCAGATAACATTCCACACATCACTCCACACATCATTCCACACATCATTCCAGATATCATTCGTCAGATCATTCCATAAATCATTCCACACATCATTCCAGATATCATTCGACACATCATTCGACACATCATTCCACACATCATTCCACAACATTCCTCACTTCATTCCACACATCATTCCACAAATCAGTCCATACCTCAGTCGACACCTCATTCCACACATCATTCCACACATCATTCCACACATCATTCCAAACATCATTCCACACCTCATACCACACAACATTCCACACATCATTCCACACATCATTCCACACATTATTCCACAAATCATTCCTCACCTCATTCCACACATCATTCCACACATCATTCAATACATCATTCCACATATAATTCCACAAATCATTCCACACTTCATTTCACACATCATTCCTCACCTCATTCCATACATCATTCCGTACTTCAATCAACACATCATTCCACATATCATTCCACACATCATTCCACACATCATTCCACACATCATTCCAAATATCATTCCACACCTCATTCCACACATCATTCCAGACATCATTCAATACATCATTCCACATATAATTCCACACATCATTCCACACTTCATTCCACACATCATTCCTCACCTCATTCCACACATCATTCCACACTTCATTCAATACATCATTCCACATATGATTCCACACATCATTCCTCACATCTTTCCACACTACATTCCAGCCATCATTCCACATCTCATTCAACATCTCATACCACACCTCATTCCACTCCTCATTTCACACATCAATCCACACATCGTTCCACACATCATTCCACACATCATTCCATACCTCATTCCATACCTCATTCCACACATCATTCCACACATCATTCGAGACATTATTGCAAACATCATTCCACTCCTCATTCCACATAAAATTCCACGCATCATTCCACACATCATTCCAATCATCATTACATACATCATTCAACACAACATTCCACACATCATTACCGCACATCATTCCACTCATCATTCCACACCTTATTCCACACATCATTCTACACCGCATTCCACACATCATTCCAAGCATCATTCCAGATCGCATTCCACAACTCAATCACACGTCATTCCATGCATCATTCCACATATCATTCCACACCTCATTCCACACCGCATTCAACACATAATTCCATAAATCATTCCACATCATTCGACACATCATTCCAAACCACATTCCACACATCATTCCACACATCATTCCACACATCATTGCACAACAATCCACACATCATTCTACACATCATTCCAAACATCATTCCACAACTTATTCCACATAACATTCCACACATCATTCCACAAATCATTTCACACATCATTCCAGATATCATTCGACACATCATTCGACACATCATTCCACACATCATTCCACATATCATTACACAACATTCCACACATCATTCCACACTTCATTCCACGCATCAGTCCATACCTCATTCCACGCCTCATTCCACACACCATTCCACACATCATTCCAAACATCATTCCACACGTCATTTCAAATATCATTCCACACCTCATTCCACATAACATTCCACACATCATTCCACATATCATTCGACACATCATTCCATACTTCATTCAATACATCATTCCACATAACATTCCACACATCATTACACACATCAATCCACACATCATTCCAAGCAACATTCCAAATATCATCCACTCCTCATTCCACATATCATTCCACACATCATTCCACACACCTTTCCACACATCTTACCACACTTAATTCCACACATCATTCCTCACCTCATTCCACACATCATTCCAGACATCATTGAAGACATCATTCCTCATATCATTCCACACATTATTCCACGCATCATTCCACCACTCATTCCACACATCATTCCACATGTCATTCCACACCTCATTCCACACCTCGTTCCACACATCATTCCATACATCTTGCCATACAACATTCCAGCCATCATTCCACACATCTTTCCACACTTCATTCCACACCTCATTCCACATCGCCTTCCACACCTCATTCATCACCTCATTCCACACATCATTCCACACATCATTCAATACATCATTCCACATATCATTCCACACATCATTCAACAGATAATTCCACAAATCATTCCACATCTCATTCCAAACCTCATTCCACATATCATTCCACACATCATTCCACAAATCATTGCACACATCATTACACACATCATTCCACACATCATTGTAGAAAACATTCCGCACCTCATTCCACAACTCATTCCACACAACATTCCAAACATCATTCAACACATCATTCCCCACCTCATTCTGAACATCATTCCAAACTTCATTCCACACCTCATTCCACATATCATTCACACATCATTCCACACATCAATCAGCACATCATTCCTCATATGATTCCACACATCATCCCACACATCATTCCACACATCATTCCTCACCTCATTCCACACATCATTCCACACATCATTCAATACATCATTCCAAATATAAATCCACAAATCATTCCACACATCATTCCACGCATCATTCCAAACAGCATGCAACACATCATTGCATACATCATTCCACACCTCATTCAACACTTCATACCACTCATCATTCCACACAGCATTCCAAATATCATTCCACACCTCATTCCACATCTCATACCACACACCATTCCACTCCTCATTCCACAGCTCATTCCTCACATCATTCCACACATCATTCCACATAACATTCGACACCTCATTCCACACATCATTCCAAAACATTCCACATATCATTCCACACATCAATCCACACATCATTCCACACATCATTCCACTCATCAGTCCATACCCACATCATTCCACACAGCATTCCAAATTTAATTCCACTCCTCATTCCACACCTCATTCCGCACATCATTCCACACATCATTCCACATAACATTCGACACCTCATTCCACACATCATTCCAAAACATTCCACATATCATTCCACACATCAATCCACACATCATTCCACAGATCATTCCACTCATCAGTCCATACCTCTTTCCACTCCTCATTCCTCATAAAATTCCACGCATCATTCCTCACATCTTCCAAGCATCATTACATACATCATTCAACACAACATTCCACACATCATTACCGCACATCATTCCACACATCATCCCACACCTCATTCCAGACATCATTCCACACCTCATTCCACGCATCATTACACGCATCATTCCACATCTCATTCCACAACTCAAAAACACATCATTCCACACATCATTGCACACATCATTCCAAACATCATTCAACACCTCATTCCACACCTCATTCAACACATTATTCCACATATCATTCCACATCATTCCACACATCATTCGACACATCATTCCATACCTCATTCCACACCTCATTCCACACATCATTCCACACATCATTGCACACATCATTGCACACATCATTCCACACTCCATTCTACACGTCATTCCACACCTCATTCCACACATCATTCCACAACATTCCACCCATCATTCCACACTTCATTCCACGCATCAGTCCATACCTCATTCCACACCTCATTCCACACACCATTCCACACATCATTGCAAACATCATTCCACACGTCATTTCAAATATCATTCCACACCTCATTCCACATAACATTCCACACATCATTCCACATATCATTCGACACATCATTCCATACTTCATTCAATACATCATTCCACATAACATTGCACACATCATTCCACACTTCATTCTACACGTCATTCCACACCTCATTCCACACATCATTCCACAACATGCCACACACCATTCCCCATAACAATCCACACATCATTCCACACCTCATTCCACACCTCATACCACAAATCATTTCCGCATTATTCCTAATTTCATTCCACACGTCATTCCTCACATGATTCCACACATCATTCCACACGTCATTCCTCACATCATTCCACACATCATTCCACACCTCATTCCACACATCATTCCACACGTAATTCCACACAACAATTCACACATCATTCCACACATCAATTCAAACCTCATTCCAAACATCATTCCACACCTCATTTCGCACATCATTCCACGCATCATTCCACACATTAATTCACACCTCATTCCAAACATCATTCCACACCTCATTCCACACATCATTCCACACTTCATTGCACACATCATTCCATTCATCATTCCACACATCATTCTACAAAATATTCCACACCTCATTTAAACACCTCATTCCTCACCTCATTCCACAACTAATTCCACACATCACTCCACACATCATTCCACACATCATTCCACACATCATTCCACACACATTCCACACATTATTCCAAAAATCATTCCACACCTTATTTCACATATCATTCCACACATCATTCCACACATCATTCCACACAAGATACCACACAACATTCCACACATTATTCCACACATCATTCCGCACAACATTCCACACATCATTCCACACCTCATTCCAAACCCATTTCAAACATAATTCCAAAACTCATTCCACACATCATTCCAAACGTCATTCTACACATCATTCCACACATGATTCCACATATCATCCCACACATCATTCCACACATAATTCCACACATCATTCCACATCTCATTCCAAACCTCATTCCACACATCATTCAATACATTATTCCACATATCATTCCACACATCATTCTAGAAAACATTCCGCACCTCATTCCACAACTCACTCCACACAACATTCCAAACATCATTCAACACATCATTCCACACTTCATTCTACACATCATTCCACACCTCATTCCACAAATCATTCACACATCATTCCACACATCAATCCACACATCATTCCTCATATGATTCCACACCTCATTCCACACATCATTCCACACATCATTCCACACCTCATTCCACAAATCATTCACACATCATTCCACACATCAATCCACACACATTCCTCATATGATTCCACATATCATCCCACACATCATTCCACACATCATTCCTCACCTCATTCCAAACATCATTCCACACATCATTCAAAAGATCATTCCAAATATAAATCCACAAATCATTCCACACATCATTCCACGCATCATTCCAAACAGCATGCAACACATCATTGCATACATCATTCCACATCTCATTCAACATATCATACCACTCATCATTCCACACAGCATTCCAAATATCATTCCACACCTCATTCCACATCTCATACCACATACCATTCCACTCCTGATTCCACACATCATTCCACGCATCATTGCAAACAGCATGCAATAGATCATTGCATATATCATTCCACACCTTATTCAACACATCATACCACTCATCATTCCACACAGCATTCCAAATATCATTCCTCACCTCATTCCACATCTCGTAGCACACACCATTCAACTCCTCATTCCACACCTCATTCCTCACATCATTCCACACATCATTCCACATAACATTCGACACCTCATTCCACACATCATTCCAAAACCATTCCACACCTCATTCCACGCATCATTCCATGCATCATTCCACATCTCATTCCACAACTCAATAACACATCATTCCACACATCATTGCACACGTCATTCCAAACATCATTCCACATCTCATTCCAAACCTCATTCCACAAATCATTCCACACATCATTCCACACATCATTGCACACATCATTCCACACATCATTCTACACGTCATTCCACACCTCATTCCACACATCATTCCACAACATTCCACACACAATTCCACACATCAATCCACACATCATTCCACACATCAGTCCATACCTCATTCCACAGCTCATTGCACACCTCATTCCACAGATCATTCCATACAGCATTCCAAACATCATTCCACACATCATTCCAAACATCATTCCGCACATCATTCCACACATCATTCCAGATATCATTCGGCACATCATTCCACACGTCATTCCACACGTCATTCCACACCTCATTCCACACATCATTCCACAACATTCCGCACACAATTCCACACATCAATCCACACATCATTCCACACATCAGTCCATACCTCATTCCACAGCTCATTGCACACCTCATTCCACAGATCATTCCATACAGCATTCCAAACATCATTCCACACATCATTCCAAACATCATTCCGCACATCATTCCACACATCATTCCAGATATCATTCGGCACATCATTCCACACGTCATTCCACACTTCATTCCACGCAACATTCCTCACTGAATTCCACTCATCATTCCACACATCATTCAATGCATAATTCCACATAACAGTCCACCGATCATTCCACACATCATTCCACACTTCATTCCACACATTATTCCTCACCTCATTCCACTCATCATTCCACACAGCATTCAATACATCATTCTACATATCATTCCACACAGCTTTCCACACACCATTGCACACATCATTCCACACATCATTCTTCACCTCATTCCATTCATCATTCCACACAGCATTCAAAATATCATCCACTCTTCATTCCACATATAATTCCACGCATCATTCCACATCTCATTCCACACATCATTCCACACATTATTCCACACCTCATACCAGATAACATTCCACACATCACTCCACACATCATTCCACACATCATTCCAGATATCATTCGTCAGATCATTCCATAAATCATTCCACACATCATTCCAGATATCATTCGACACATCATTCGACACATCATTCCACACATCATTCCACAACATTCCTCACTTCATTCCACACATCATTCCACAAATCAGTCCATACCTCAGTCGACACCTCATTCCACACATCATTCCACACATCATTCCACACATCATTCCACACATCATTCCAAACATCATTCCACACCTCATACCACACAACATTCCACACATCATTCCACACATCATTCCACACATTATTCCACAAATCATTCCTCACCTCATTCCACACATCATTCCACACATCATTCAATACATCATTCCACATATAATTCCACAAATCATTCCACACTTCATTTCACACATCATTCCTCACCTCATTCCATACATCATTCCGTACTTCAATCAACACATCATTCCACATATCATTCCACACATCATTCCACACATCATTCCACACATCATTCCAAATATCATTCCACACCTCATTCCACACATCATTCCAGACATCATTCAATACATCATTCCACATATAATTCCACACATCATTCCACACTTCATTCCACACATCATTCCTCACCTCATTCCACACATCATTCCACACTTCATTCAATACATCATTCCACATATGATTCCACACATCATTCCTCACATCTTTCCACACTACATTCCAGCCATCATTCCACATCTCATTCAACATCTCATACCACACCTCATTCCACTCCTCATTTCACACATCAATCCACACATCGTTCCACACATCATTCCACACATCATTCCATACCTCATTCCATACCTCATTCCACACATCATTCCACACATCATTCGAGACATTATTGCAAACATCATTCCACTCCTCATTCCACATAAAATTCCACGCATCATTCCACACATCATTCCAATCATCATTACATACATCATTCAACACAACATTCCACACATCATTACCGCACATCATTCCACTCATCATTCCACACCTTATTCCACACATCATTCTACACCGCATTCCACACATCATTCCAAGCATCATTCCAGATCGCATTCCACAACTCAATCACACGTCATTCCATGCATCATTCCACATATCATTCCACACCTCATTCCACACCGCATTCAACACATAATTCCATAAATCATTCCACATCATTCGACACATCATTCCAAACCACATTCCACACATCATTCCACACATCATTCCACACATCATTGCACAACAATCCACACATCATTCTACACATCATTCCAAACATCATTCCACAACTTATTCCACATAACATTCCACACATCATTCCACAAATCATTTCACACATCATTCCAGATATCATTCGACACATCATTCGACACATCATTCCACACATCATTCCACATATCATTACACAACATTCCACACATCATTCCACACTTCATTCCACGCATCAGTCCATACCTCATTCCACGCCTCATTCCACACACCATTCCACACATCATTCCAAACATCATTCCACACGTC
Source organism: Pristiophorus japonicus (assembly GCF_044704955.1). Lineage (NCBI taxonomy): Eukaryota > Metazoa > Chordata > Chondrichthyes > Pristiophoridae > Pristiophorus > Pristiophorus japonicus. The sequence continues at coordinate 5,194,839 of NW_027253106.1, read as the reverse complement.
ATTTCAAATATCATTCCACACCTCATTCCACATAACATTCCACACATCATTCCACATATCATTCGACACATCATTCCATACTTCATTCAATACATCATTCCACATAACATTCCACACATCATTACACACATCAATCCACACATCATTCCAAGCAACATTCCAAATATCATCCACTCCTCATTCCACATATCATTCCACACATCATTCCACACACCTTTCCACACATCTTACCACACTTAATTCCACACATCATTCCTCACCTCATTCCACACATCATTCCAGACATCATTGAAGACATCATTCCTCATATCATTCCACACATTATTCCACGCATCATTCCACCACTCATTCCACACATCATTCCACATGTCATTCCACACCTCATTCCACACCTCGTTCCACACATCATTCCATACATCTTGCCATACAACATTCCAGCCATCATTCCACACATCTTTCCACACTTCATTCCACACCTCATTCCACATCGCCTTCCACACCTCATTCATCACCTCATTCCACACATCATTCCACACATCATTCAATACATCATTCCACATATCATTCCACACATCATTCAACAGATAATTCCACAAATCATTCCACATCTCATTCCAAACCTCATTCCACATATCATTCCACACATCATTCCACAAATCATTGCACACATCATTACACACATCATTCCACACATCATTGTAGAAAACATTCCGCACCTCATTCCACAACTCATTCCACACAACATTCCAAACATCATTCAACACATCATTCCCCACCTCATTCTGAACATCATTCCAAACTTCATTCCACACCTCATTCCACATATCATTCACACATCATTCCACACATCAATCAGCACATCATTCCTCATATGATTCCACACATCATCCCACACATCATTCCACACATCATTCCTCACCTCATTCCACACATCATTCCACACATCATTCAATACATCATTCCAAATATAAATCCACAAATCATTCCACACATCATTCCACGCATCATTCCAAACAGCATGCAACACATCATTGCATACATCATTCCACACCTCATTCAACACTTCATACCACTCATCATTCCACACAGCATTCCAAATATCATTCCACACCTCATTCCACATCTCATACCACACACCATTCCACTCCTCATTCCACAGCTCATTCCTCACATCATTCCACACATCATTCCACATAACATTCGACACCTCATTCCACACATCATTCCAAAACATTCCACATATCATTCCACACATCAATCCACACATCATTCCACACATCATTCCACTCATCAGTCCATACCCACATCATTCCACACAGCATTCCAAATTTAATTCCACTCCTCATTCCACACCTCATTCCGCACATCATTCCACACATCATTCCACATAACATTCGACACCTCATTCCACACATCATTCCAAAACATTCCACATATCATTCCACACATCAATCCACACATCATTCCACACATCATTCCACTCATCAGTCCATACCTCTTTCCACTCCTCATTCCTCATAAAATTCCACGCATCATTCCTCACATCTTCCAAGCATCATTACATACATCATTCAACACAACATTCCACACATCATTACCGCACATCATTCCACACATCATCCCACACCTCATTCCAGACATCATTCCACACCTCATTCCACGCATCATTACACGCATCATTCCACATCTCATTCCACAACTCAAAAACACATCATTCCACACATCATTGCACACATCATTCCAAACATCATTCAACACCTCATTCCACACCTCATTCAACACATTATTCCACATATCATTCCACATCATTCCACACATCATTCGACACATCATTCCATACCTCATTCCACACCTCATTCCACACATCATTCCACACATCATTGCACACATCATTGCACACATCATTCCACACTCCATTCTACACGTCATTCCACACCTCATTCCACACATCATTCCACAACATTCCACCCATCATTCCACACTTCATTCCACGCATCAGTCCATACCTCATTCCACACCTCATTCCACACACCATTCCACACATCATTGCAAACATCATTCCACACGTCATTTCAAATATCATTCCACACCTCATTCCACATAACATTCCACACATCATTCCACATATCATTCGACACATCATTCCATACTTCATTCAATACATCATTCCACATAACATTGCACACATCATTCCACACTTCATTCTACACGTCATTCCACACCTCATTCCACACATCATTCCACAACATGCCACACACCATTCCCCATAACAATCCACACATCATTCCACACCTCATTCCACACCTCATACCACAAATCATTTCCGCATTATTCCTAATTTCATTCCACACGTCATTCCTCACATGATTCCACACATCATTCCACACGTCATTCCTCACATCATTCCACACATCATTCCACACCTCATTCCACACATCATTCCACACGTAATTCCACACAACAATTCACACATCATTCCACACATCAATTCAAACCTCATTCCAAACATCATTCCACACCTCATTTCGCACATCATTCCACGCATCATTCCACACATTAATTCACACCTCATTCCAAACATCATTCCACACCTCATTCCACACATCATTCCACACTTCATTGCACACATCATTCCATTCATCATTCCACACATCATTCTACAAAATATTCCACACCTCATTTAAACACCTCATTCCTCACCTCATTCCACAACTAATTCCACACATCACTCCACACATCATTCCACACATCATTCCACACACATTCCACGTATTATTCCAATCATCATTCCACACCTCATTCCACATATCATTCCACGCATCATTTCACACATCACTCCACACATCATTCCACACATCATTCCACACACATTCCACGCATTATTCCAATCATCATTCCACACCTCATTCCACATATCATTCCACGCATCATTTCACACATCATTCCACAAATCATTCCAAATATCATTCCACACATCATTCCCCACATCATTCCACACAAGATACCACACATCATTCCACTCATCATTCCACACATCATTCCACACAGCATTACACACATCATTCCACACATCACTCCACACATCATTCCAGACCTCATTACACACATCATTCCACACCTCATTCCACACATCATTTCACACATCATTCCACACGTCATTCCACACATCATTCCACACATCATTCCACACCTCATTCCACACATCATTCCACACGTAATTCCACACAACAATTCACACATCATTCCACACATCAATTAAAATCTCATTCCAAACATCATTCCACACCTCATTTCGCACATCATTCCATGCATCATTCCACACATCATTCCACGCATCATTTCACACATCATTGCACACATCATTCCACACATCATTCCACACAGCATTACACACATCATTCCACACATCAATTCACACCTCATTCGAAACATCATTCCACACCTCATTCCACACATCATTCCAGACATCATTGCACACATCGTTCCAAACATCATTCCACATATCATTCAACAAAACATTCCATACCTCATTTAAACACCTCATTCCTCACCTCATTCCACAACTAATTCCACACATCACTCCACACATCATTCCACACATCATTCCACACACATTCCACGCATTATGCCAATCATCATTCCACACCTCATTCCACATATCATTCCACGCATCATTTCACACATCATTCCACACATCATTCCACATATCATTCCGCACAATTCCACACATCATTTCACACAAAAAACCCACATCTCTTTCCAAACATCAATCCTCACATCGTTCAACACTTCATTCCACACATCATTCCTCACCTCATTCCATTCATCAGTCCACACAGCATTCAATTCATCATTCCACATATCATTCCACACATCATTCCACACAACATTACAAATATCATCCACTCCTCATTCCACATATCATTCCACGCATCATTTCACATCTCATTCCACACATTATTCCAGACATCATTCCACATCTCATCCCACACCTCATTTCACACATCATTCCACACATCATTCCACACATCATTACAAACATCATTCCGCACTTCATTCCACACATGATTCCACACTTCATGCCAAACCTCATTCCACTCATCATTCCACACATCATTCCACACCTCATTCCACAACTCATTACCACATTATAACTAACATCATTCCACACGTTATTCCTCATATGATTCCACACATCATCCCACACATCATTCGACACATCATTCCACACCTCATTCCTCACATCATATCACACATCGTTCCACACATCATTCCAGCTATCATTCGACACATCATTCCACACATCATTCCACGCTTCATTCCACGCAACATTCCTTAACTCATTCCACTCATCATTCCACACATCATTCAATACATAATTCTACATACCATTCCACACATCATTACACACATCATTCCGCACATCATTCCACACATCATTCCAGATATCATTCGACACATCATTCCACACATCATTCCACACTTCATTCCACGCAACATTCATTAACTCATTCCACTCAACATTCCACACATCATTCAATACTTAATTCCACATATCATTCCACACATCATTCCACACATCATTCCACACTTCATTCCACACATCATTCCTCACCTCATTCCACTAATCATTCCACACTGCATTCTATACATCATTCCACATATCATTCCACACAGCATTCCACACATCATTGCAAACATCATTCCATACCTCATTCAAAACATCATTCCACACATCATTCCAAACATCATTCCACACAACATTCCAAATATCATCCACTCCTCATTCCACATATCATTCCACGCATCATTTCACATCTCATTCCACACATCATTCCACACGTCATTTCACATCTCATCCCACACCTCATTCCACACGTAATTCCACACATCAATTCACACTTCATCATTCCACACATCAATTCAAACCTCATTCCAAACATCATTCCATACCTCATTCCACTCATCATTCCACACATCATTGTACACATCATTTCAAACATCATTCCACACATCATTCCACACGTCATTCCACACAGCATTCCACGCGTCATTCCATACATCATTCCACTCATCATCCCACACATTATTCCACACATCATTTCACACATCATTCCACACAGCATTACACACATCATTCCACACATCAATTCACACCTCATTCCAAAAATCATTCCATACCTCATTCCACACATCATTCCACACATCATTGTACACATCATTTCAAACATCATTCCACACATAATTCCACACGTCATTCCACACAGCATTCCACGCGTCATTCCATACATCATTCCACTCATCATCCCACACATTATTCCACACATCATTCCACACATCATTCCACACAGCATTACACACATCATTCCACACATCAATTCACACCTCATTCCAAAAATCATTCCACACCTCATTCCAAAGATCATTCCACACATCGTTGCACACATCATTCCAAACAGCATTCCACACATCATTCCACAAAACATTCCACACCTTATTTAAACACCTCATTCCTCACCTCATTCCACAATTAATTCCACACATCATTCCACACATCATTCCACACATCAGTCCACACATCATTCCACACATTATTCCAAACATCTTTCCACACCTCATTCCACATATCATTCCACGCACCATTCCACACATCATTCCACACATCATTCCACACCTCATTCCACTCATAATTCCACACATCATTCCACACAACATTCCAAATATGATCCACTCCTCATTCCACATATCATTTCAGGCATCATTCCACATCTCATTCCAAACATCATTCCACACATCATTCCACACATCATTCCACACCTCATTCCACACTTCATTCCACACATCATTCCACACGTCATTCCACACATCATTCCACACATCAATTCAAACCTCATTCCAAACATCATTCCACACCTCATTTCACACATTATTACAGACATCTTTGCACACATCATTCCAAACATCAATCCACACATCATTCCACACGTCATTCCACACAGCATTCCACGCGTCATTCCATACATCATTCCACACATGATTCCACACATCACTCCACACATCATTCCACACATCATTCCACACAGCAATACACACTTCATTCCACACATCAATTCACACCTCATTCCAAACATCATTCCACACCTCATTCCACACATCATTCCACACATCATTCCACACCTCATTCCACACATCATTCCACACATCATTCCATACCTCCTTCCACACATCATTCCACTCATCATTCCACACCTCATTCCAAAACTCATTCCCACATTATTCCTAAAATCATTCCACACGTCATTCCTCATATGATTCCACACATCATCCCACACATCATTCGACATATCATTCAACATACCCATTCCACAGATGTTTCCACACATCATTCCACATATTATTCCACTCAACATTACTCACTTCATTCCACTCATCATTCCACAAATCATTCAATACATAATTTCACATATAATTCCACACATCATTCCATACGTAATTCCACATATCATTCCGCACATCATTCCACACATCATTCCACACATCATACCACACAAGATACCACACATCATTCCACACATCATTCCACACATCATTCCACACAACATTCCAAACATCATTCCAGACCACTTTCCACACATCATTCCACACCTCATTCCACACATAATTCCAAACATCATTCCACACATAATTCAACACATCATTCAATACTTAATTCCTCACTTCATTCCACACACCATTCCACACCTCATTCCACACATCATTCCACACGTAATTCCACACATCTATTCAAACATCATTCCAAACATCAATTCATACCTCATTCCAAACATCATTCCACACCTCATTCCACAACTCATTCCCACATTATTCCTAACTTCATTCCACATGTCATTGTTCTATGATTCCACACATCATTCCACACGTCATTCCACACATCATTCCACACATCATTCAACACCTCATTCCACACATCATTCCACACGTAATTCCACACATCAATTCACACATCATTCCACATATAAATTCAAACCTCATTCCAAACATCATTCCACACCTCTTTTCACACATTATTGCAAACATCATTCCACACATCATTCCACACATATTCCACACAGCATTCCATGCAACATTCCATACATCATTCCACACATCATTCCACAAAACATTCCACACCTCATTAAACACCTCATTCCTCACCCTCATTCACAACTAATACCACACATCACTCCACACATCTTTCCACACATATTCCACACATTATTTCAATCATCATTCCACACCTCATTCCACACATCAATCCAGACCTCATTCCACACATCATTCCACACCTTATTCCACATATAATTCCAAACATCATTCCACACATAATTCAACACATCATTCCATTCATCATTCCACACCTCATTCCACAACTCATTCCACACATTATTCCACGTTTCATTCCACACGTCATTCCACACATCATTCCACATATCATTCCACACATCATTCCACACATCATTCCAGACCTCATTCCACACATCATTCCACACCTTATTGCACATATAATTCCAATCATCATTCCACACATCATTCCACACGTCATTCCAAACCTCATTCCACACCTCATTCCACACGTCATTCAACACATCATTTCACACGTCATTCCACATATCATTCCACACATCATTCCACACCTCATTCCACACATCATTCCACACGTAATTCCACACATCAAATCACACATCATTCCATACATCAATTCAAACCTCATTCCAAACATCATTCCACACCTCATTTCACACATCATTCCACACATCATTGCACACATCATTCCAAACTACATTCCACACATCATTCCACTAGTCATTCTACACAGCATTCCAAGTGCCATTCCATACATCATTCCACACATCATTCCACACATCATTCCACACATCATTCCACAAATCATCCCACACAGGATTACACACTTCATTCCACACATCATTTCACACCTCATTCCAAACATCATTCCACACCTCATTCCACATATCATTCCACACATCATTGCACACATCATTCCAAACATCATTCCACGCATCATTCCACAAAACATTCCACACCTCATTTCAACACCTCATTCCTCACCTCATTCCACAAATAATTCCAAACATCACTTCACACATCATTCCACACATCATTCCACACATCATTCCACACATCATTCCACAAATCATCCCACACAGCATTACACACTTCATTCCACACATCATTTCACACCTCATTCCAAACATCATTCCACACCTTATTCCACATATCATTCCACACATCATTCCACACATCATTCCACACATTATTCAAAACATCATTCCACACATCATTCCAGATATCATTCCACACTTCATTCCACACAAGATACCACACATCATTCCACACATCATTCCACACATCATTCCACACAACATTCCACACATCATTCCAGACCTCATTCCACACATCATTCCGCGTATCATTCCACACATCATTCCACACAACATTCAACACAAGATACCACACATCATTCCACACATTATTCCACACAACATTCCACACATCATTCCAGCCCTCATTCCACACATCATTCCTCACCTCATTCCACTCATCATTCCACACAGCATTCAATACATCATTCCACATATCATTCCACACAGCATACCACACATCATTGCACACATCATTGCACGCATCATTCCACATCTCATTCCACACATCATTCCACACATCATTCCACACCTCATTACACACCTCATTCCACACGTCATTCCACACATCGTTCCACACGTCATTCCAAACAGCATTCCACACATCATTCCACTCTACATTCCACACATCATTCCACACGTAATTCCAAACAACAATTCACACATCATTCCACACATCAATTCAAACCTCATTCCAAACATCATTCCGCACCTCTTTTCACACATCATTCCACATATCATTTACACATCATTCCAAACATCATTCCACACATCATTCCACACGTCATTCATCACAGCATTCCACGCGTCATTCCATACTTCATTCCATACATCATTCCACACATCATTCCACACAGCATTGCACACATCCTTCCACACACCAATTCACACCTCATTCCAAACATCATTCCACACCTCATTCCACACATCACTCCACACATCATTGCACACATCATTCCAAACATCATTCCACACATCATTCCAAAAAACATTCCATATCTCAATTAAACACCTCATTCCTCACCTCATTCCACAACTAATTCCACACATACCTCCACAAATCATTCCACACATCATTCCAAACATCTTTAGACACTTCATTCCACACAACATTCCACACATCATTCCACACATCATTCCACACAATATACCACACTTCATTCCACACATCATTCCACACATTATTCCACACAACATTCCATACATCATTCCAGACCAGATTCCACACATCATTCCTCAACTCATTGCACACATCATTCCACGCATCCTTCCACATCTCATTGAACACATCATTCCACACACCATTCCACACCTCATTCCACACCTCATTCCACACGTCATTCCACACATCATTCCAAACGTCATTCCACATATCATTTCACACGTCATTCCACACCACATTCCACACATCATTCCACAAGTAATTCCACTCAACAATTAACACATCATTCCACACATCAATTCAAACCTCATTCCAAACATCATTCCACACCTCATTTCACACAACATTCCAAACATCATTCCACACATCATTCCACACATCATTCCACACAGCATTCCGCGCGTCATTCCACACATCATTCCATACAGCATTACACACATCCTTCAACACATCAATTCATATCTCATTCCAAACATCATTCCACACCTCATTCCACACATCATTCCACACATCATTGCACACATCATTCCAAACATGATTCCACACATCATTCCACACTTCATTACACACAACATTCCTCACCTCATTCCACACATTATTCCAAACATCATTCCATACCTCATTCCACATCTCATTCCACGCATCATTCTACACATCATTCCACACATCCTTCCACACAACATTCCACATATCATTCCACACATCATTCCACACATCATTGCACACAAGATACCACACATCATTCGACACATCATTCCACACATCATTCCACACAATATTCCATACATCATTCCAGACCTCATTCCACACGTAATTCCACACCTCATTCCACACGTAATTCCAAACATCATTCCACACATAATTCAACACATCATTCAATACATAATCCCACATATCATTCCACACATCATTCCGCACATCATTCCACAATTCATTCCACACATCATTCCTCACCTCATTCCACTCATCATTCCACACATCATTCAATACATGTCATTCCACACAGCATTCCACACATCATTACACAGATCATTCCACACGTCATTGCACACCTCATCCCACACCTCATTCCACACGTTATTCCACACATCACTCCACAAATCATTCCACACATCATTCCAAACAACTTTACACACTTCATTCCACACATCATTCCACACATCATTCCACACATCATTCCACACAATATACCACACTTCATTCCACACCTCATTCCACTCATCATTCCACACAGCATTCAATACATCATTCTAAACATCATTCCACACTTCATTCCACACATCATTCCACACATCATTGCACACATCATTCCAAACATCATTCCACACATCATACCACACGTCATTCCACACAGCATTCCACGCGCCATTCCATATATCATTTCACACATCAACCCACACATCATTCCACACATCATTCCACACGTCATTCCACACAGCATTCATTACACACATCATTCCACATATCAATTCACACCTCATTCCAAAAATCATTCCACACCTCATTACACAGATCATTTCAACATCATTGCACACATCATTCCAAACATCATTCCACACATCATTCCACAAAACATTCCACACCTCATTTAAACACCTCATTCCTAACCTCATTCCACAACTAATTCCACACATCATTCCACACCTCATGCCACACATCATTCCACACATCATTCCACACATTATTCCAAACATCTTTCCACACCTCTTTCCACATATCATTCCACGCATTATTCCACACTTCATTCCACCCATCATTCCAAATATAATTCCACACATCTTTCCACACATCATTCCACACAATATACCACACATCATTCCACACATCATTCCACACAGCATTCCACAACTAATTCCACACATCGTTCCACACATCATTCCACACATCATTCCACACATCATTCCACACATTATTCCAAACATCATTCCACACCTCATTCCACATATCATTCCACGCATTATTCCACACATCATTCCTCACATCATTCCACTTATAATTCCACACATCGTTCCACACATCATTCCACACAATATAAAACACATTATTCCACACATCATTCCACACATCATTTCACTCAGCATTCCACACATCATTTCAGACCTCATTCCACACATCATTCCACACATCATTCCACACATCATTCCACACCTCATTCCACACATAATTCCAAATATCATTCCACACATAATTCCACACGGCATTCCACACATCATTCAACACATCATTCCAAAAATCATTCCAAACATAATTCCGCACATCATTCCACACATCATTACTCACCTCATTCCACTCATCATTCCACACAGCATTCAATACATTATTCCACATATCATTCCACACAGCATTCCACACATCATTGCACACATCATTGCACAGCTCATTCCACTCCTCATTCCACACCTCATTCCACACGTTATAGCACACATCATTCCACACGTCATTCCACACATCATTCCACACATCATTCCACATCTCATTCCACACATCATTCCACATGTAATTCCACACATCAATTCACACATCATTTCACAGATCAATTCAAACCACATTCCAAACATCATTCCTCACCTAATTCCACACAATATTCCACACATCATTCAATAAATCATTCCACATATCAATCCACACATCATTCCACGCATCATTCCACATCTCATTCCACACATCATTAATCACATCTTTCCTCAAAACATTCCACACATCATTCCACACATCATTCCACACATCATTCCACACATCTTTCCAAACTTCATTCCACACATCATTCCACAGATCATTCCATACACCATTCCACATTTCATTTACCGCGACATTCCAGATTTCATTCCACACATCATTCCACACATCATTCCACACATCATTCCACACAGCATTCCACACATCATTCAACGTATCATTCCAAACCTCATTCCAAAGATCATTCCACACCTCATTTCAAATAACATTCCACACCTCATTCCACAACTCATACCACACATCATTACACAAAACATACCACACATCATTGCACACATTATTTCACACATCATTCCACACCACATTCAGCACCTCATTCCACACATAATTCCAAACATCACTACATATATCATTCCACACATCATTCCACACATCATTCCACACATCATTCCACACCTCATTCCACACCTCAATCCACACATAATTCCACACATCTTTCCACACTACATTCCACACATCATTCCTCACCTCATTCCAGACATCTGTCCACACATCATTCAATATATCATTCTACATATCATTCCACACATCATTCCACAGTTCATTCCACATATCATTCCACACATCATTCCACACACCATTCCACATTTCATTTACCGTGTCGTTTCATACATCATTCCACACATCATTCCACATATCATTCCAAACCTCATTCCACACCACATTCCACACATCATTCCACAAGTAATTCCACTCATCAATTAACACATCATTCCACACATCAATTCAAACCTCATTCCAAACATCATTCCACACCTCATTTCACACAACATTCCACACATCATTCCACACATCATTCCACACATCATTCCACACAGCATTCCGCGCGTCATTCCACACATCATTCCATACAGCATTACACACATCCTTCAACACATCAATTCATACCTCATTCCAAACATCATTCCACACCTCATTCCACACATCATTCCACACATCATTGCACACATCATTCCAAACATCATTCCACACATCATTCCACACTTCATTCCACACAACCTTCCTCACCTCATTCCACACATTATTCCAAACATCATTCCACACCTCATTCCACATCTCATTCCACGCATCATTCTACACATCATTCCACACATCCTTCCACACAACATTCCACATATCATTCCACACATCATTCCACACATCATTGCACACAAGATACCACACATCATTCGACACATCATTCCACACATCATTCCACACAAGATACCACACATCATTCGACACATCATTCCACACATCATTCCACACAATATTCCATACATCATTCCAGACCTCATTCCACACGTCATTCCACACCTCATTCCACACATAATTCCAAACATCATTCCACACATAATTCAACACAGCATTCAATACATAATCCCACATATCATTCCACACATCATTCCGCACATCATTCCACAATTCATTCCACACATCATTCCTCACCTCATTCCACTCATCATTCCACACATCATTCAATACATCATTCCACATGTCATTCCACACAGCATTCCACACATCATTACACAGATCATTCCACACATCATTGCACACCTCATCCCACACCTCATTCCACACGTTATACCACACATCACTCCACAAATTATTCCACACATCATTCCAAACAACTTTACACACTTCATTCCACACATCATTCCACACATCATTCCACACATCATTCCACACAATATACCACACTTCATTCCACACCTCATTCCACTCATCATTCCACACAGCATTCAATACATCATTCCAAACATCATTCCACACCTCATTCCACACATCATTCCACACATCATTGCACACATCATTCCAAACATCATTCCACACATCATACCACACGTCATTCCACACAGCATTCCACGCGTCATTCCATGTATCATTCCACACATCAACCCACACATCATTCCACACATCATTCCACACGTCATTCCACACAGCATTCATTACACACATCATTCCACATATCAATTCACACCTCATTCCAAAAATCATTCCACACCTCATTACACAGATCATTTCAACACAATTGCACACATCATTCCAAACATCATTCCACACATCATTCCACAAAACATTCCACACCTCATTTAAACACCTCATTCCTAACCTCATTCCACAACTAATTCCACACATCATTCCACACCTCATTCCACACATCATTCCACACATCATTCCACACAGCATTCCACACATCATTCAACACATCATTCCAAACCTCATTCCAAAGATCATTCCACACCTCATTTCAAATAACATTCCACACCTCATTCCACAACTCATACCACACATCATTACACAAAACATACCACACATCATTGCACACATTATTTCACACATCATTCCACACCACATTCAGCACCTCATTCTACACATAATTCCAAACATCACTACATATATCATTCCACACATCATTCAACACATCGTTACACACATCATTCCACACCTCATTCCACACATCAATCCACACATAATTCCACACATCTTTCCACACTACATTCCACACATCATTCCTCACCTCATTCCAGACATCATTCCACACATCATTCAATACATCATTCTACATATCATTCCACACATCATTCCACAGTTCATTCCACATATCATTCCACACATCATTCCACACACCATTCCACATTTCATTTACCGTGTCGTTTCATACATCATTCCACACATCATTCCACATATCATTCCAAACCTCATTCCACACCACATTCCACACATCATTCCACAAGTAATTCCACTCATCAATTAACACATCATTCCACACATCAATTCAAACCTCATTCCAAACATCATTCCACACCTCATTTCACACAACATTCCACACATCATTCCACACAGCATTCCACACATCATTCCACACAGCATTCCGCGCGTCATTCCACACATCATTCCATACAGCATTACACACATCCTTCAACACACCAATTCATGCCTCATTCCAAACATCATTCCACACTTCATTCCACACATCATTCCACACATCATTGCACACATCATTCCAAACATCATTCCACACATCATTCCACACTTCATTCCACACAACATTCCTCACCTCATTCCACACATTATTCCAAACATCATTCCACACCTCATTCCACATCTCATTCCACACATCATTCTACACATCATTCCACACATCCTTCCACACAACATTCCACATATCATTCCACACATCATTCCACACATCATTGCACACAAGATACCACACATCATTCGACACATCATTCCACACATCATTCCACACAATATTCCATACATCATTCCAGACCTCATTCCACACGTCATTCCACACCTCATTCCACAAATAATTCCAAACATCATTCCACACGTAATTCAACACATCATTGAATACATAATCCCACATATCATTACACACATCATTCCGCACATCATTCCACAATTCATTCCACACATCATTCCTCACCTCATTCCACTCATCATTCCACACATCATTCAATACATCATTCCACATGTCATTCCACACAGCATTCCACACATCATTACACAGATCATTCCACACATCATTGCACACCTCATCCCACACCTCATTCCACACGTTATTCCACACATCACTCCACAAATCATTCCACACATCATTCCAAACAACTTTACACACTTCATTCCACACATCATTCCACACATCATTCCACACATCATTCCACACAATATACCACACTTCATTCCACACCTCATTCCACTCATCATTCCACACAGCATTCAATACATCATTCCAAACATCATTCCACACCTCATTCCACACATCATTCCACACATCATTGCACACAGCATTCCACGCGTCATTCCATATATCATTCCACACATCAACCCACACATCATTCCACACATCATTCCACACGTCATTCCACACAGCATTCATTACACACATCATTCCACATATCAATTCACACCTCATTCCAAAAATCATTCCACACCTCATTACACAGATCATTTCAACACAATTGCACACATCATTCCAAACATCATTCCACACATCATTCCACAAAACATTCCACACCTCATTTAAACACCTCATTCCTAACCTCATTCCACAACTAATTCCACACATCATTCCACACCTCATTCCACACATCATTCCACACATCATTCCACACATTATTCCAAACATCATTCCACACCTCTTTCCACATAACATTCCACGCATTATTCCACACATCATTCCACCCATCATTCCAGATATAATTCCACACATCATTCCACACATCATTCCACACATCATTCCACACAGCATTCCACAACTAATTCCACACATCATTCCACACATCATTCCACACATCATTCCACACATCATTCCACACATTATTCCAAACATCATTCCACACCTCATTCCACATATCATTCCACGCATCATTCCACACATCATTCCTCACATCATTCCAATTATAATTCCACACATCATTCCACACAATATACAACACATCATTCCACACATCATTCCACACATCATTCCACACATCATTCCACACTTCATTTCAGACCTCATTCCACACATCATTCCACACATCATTCCACACATCATTCCACACCTCATTCCACACATAATTCCAAATATCATTCCACACATAATTCCACACATCATTCCACACAGCATTCCACATATCATTTCAGACCTCATTCCACACATCATTCCGCACATCATTCCACACATCATTCCGTATAACATTCGACACATCATTCCACACATCATTGCACACTTCATTCCACACATCATTACTCACCTCATTCCACTCATCATTCCAGACAGCATTTAATACAACCTTCCACATATCATTCCACACAGCATTCCACACATCATTGCAGACATCATTGAACAGCTCATTCCACTCCTCATTCCACACCTCATTCCACACAATATACAACACATCATTCCACACATCATTCCACACATCATTCCACACAGCATTCCACACTTCATTTCAGACCTCATTCCACACATCATTCCACACATCATTCCACACGTCATTCCACACCTCATTCCACACATAATTCCAAACATCATTCCACACTTAATTCAACACATCATTCAATACATAATCCCACATATCATTCCACACATCATTCCGCACATCATTCCACAATTCATTCCACACATCATTCCTCACCTCATTCCACTCATCATTCCACACATCATTCAATACATTATTCCACATGTCATTCCACACAGCATTCCACACATCATTACACAGATCATTCCACATATCATTGCACACCTCATCCCACACCTCATTCCACACGTTATTCCACACATCACTCCACAAATCATTCCACACATCATTCCAAACAACTTTACACACTTCATTCCACACATCATTCCACACATCATTCCACACAAAATTCCACACAATATACCACACTTCATTCCACACCTCATTCCACTCATCATTCCACACAGCATTCAATACATCATTCCAAACATCATTCCACACCTCATTCCACATATCATTCCACGCATTATTCCACACATCATTCCACCCATCGTTCCAAATATAATTCCACACATCTTTCCACACATCATTCCACACAATACACCACACATCATTCCACACATCATTCCACACATCATTCCACACAGCATTCCACAACTAATTCCACACATCATTCCACACATCATTCCACACATCATTCCACACATCATTCCACACATTATTCCAAACATCATTCCACACCTCATTCCACATATCATTCCACGCATCATTCCACACATCATTCCTCACATCATTCCACTTATAATTCCACACATCATTCCACACAATATACAACACATCATTCCACACATCATTCCACACATCATTCCACACATCATTCCACACAGCATTCCACACATCATTTCAGACCTCATTCCACACATCATTCCACACATCATTCCACACGTCATTCCACACCTCATTCCACACATAATTCCAAATATCATTCCACACATAATTCCACACATCATTCCACACAGCATTCCACACATCATTTCAGACCTCATTCCACACATCATTCCGCACATCATTCCACACATCATTCCGTATAACATTCGACACATCATTCCACACATCATTGCACACTTCATTCCACACATCATTACTCACCTCATTCCACTCATCATTCCACACAGCATTCAATACATCATTCCACATATCATTCCACACAGCATTCCACACATCATTGCACACATCATTGCACAGCTCATTCCACTCCTCATTCCACACCTCATTCCACACGTTATACCACACATCATTCCACACATCATTCCACATCTCATTCCACACATCATTCCACACGTAATTCCACACATCAATTCACACATCATTTCACAGATCAATTCAAACCACATTCCAAACATCATTCCACACCTCATTTCACACATCATTCCGTATAACATTCGACACATCATTCCACACATCATTGCACACATCATTCCAAACATCATTCCAAACAACATTCCAAATATCATCCTGTCCTCATTCCACACTTCATTCCAAACATCATTCCTCACCTAATTCCACACAATATTCCACACATCATTCAATACATCATTCCACATATCATTCCACACATCATTCCACGCATCATTATACCTCTCATTCCACACATCATTCCACACATCATTCAATACATCATTCTACACATCATTCCACACATCATTCCAAACATCATTCCTCACATCATTGCACACATCATTCAATACATCATTCCACATATCGTTCCACACATCATGCCACACATTATTCCACACCTCATTCCACACATTATTCCACAACATTCCACCCATCATTACACACGTCAATCCACACATCATGCCACACATCATTCCACACATCATTCCAAACATCATTCCACACCTCATTCCACACATCATTCCATAACATTCCACAGATCATTACACACATCAATCCACACATCATTCCAAACAACATTCCAAATATTATCCACTCCTGATTCCACATATCATTCCACGCAGCATTCCACATCTCATTCCACACCTCGTTCCACATATCATTCCAAACATCTTTCCACACCTAATTCCACACATCATTCCTCACCTCATTCCACGCATCACTCCACACATCATTCAATACAACATTCCACATATCATTTCACACATCATTCCAAGCATCATTCCACATTTCATTCCACACATCATTCCACACCTCGTTCCACACATCATTAAAAACATCTTTCCACACAACATTCCACACATCATTCCACATATCATTCCACACATCATTCCACAAATCATTCCACACACCATTCCACATTTCATTTACCGCGTCATTCCATACATCATTCCACACATCATTCCACACATCATTCCACACAGCATTCCACACATCATTCCACACATCATTCCACACATCATTCCAAAGCTCATTCCACATCTCATTCCACACCTCCTTCCACATATGATTCCACGCAGCATTCCACACATCATTCCACTATCATTCCAAACCTCATTCCACATAACATTCCACACCGCATTCCACAACTCATCGCAAACATCATTCCACACATCATTCCACACATTATTCCACACCTCATTCCACACATCAGTCCATACCTCATTCCACATCTCATTCCACACATCATTCCATACATCATTCCACACATCATTCCACATCTCATTTCACACCTCGTTCCACACATCATTAAATGCATCATTCCACACAACATTCCACACATCATTCAACACATCATTCCACACATCATTCCACACATTTTTCCACACTTCAGTCCACACTTCATTCCACACTTCATTCCACACATCATTCCACGCACCATTACACATTTTATTTATAGCGTCATTTCATTCATCATTCCACACATCATTCCACACATCATTCCACGCATCATTCCACACATCATTCCACACATCATTCCAAACCTCATTCCAAAGCTCAATCCACATCTCATTCCACATAACATTCCACACCTCATTCCACAACTCATTGCACACATCATTCCACAAAACATTCCTACACATCATTGAACACATCTTTCCACACTTCATTCCTCAGTTCATTCCACGCATTATTCCACTCATCATTCAACACATCATTCCACACCTCATTCCACAACTCATTCACGCATCATTACACACATCAATCCACACATCATTCCACACATCATTCCACACATCATTCCAAACTTCATTCCATACATCATTCCACACATTATTGCACACATCATTCCACACATCTTTCCACACATTAATGACAGATGATTCCATACATCATTCTACACATAATTCCATAACATTCCACACATCATTACTCACATGAATCCACACATCGTTCCAAAAATCATTCCATACATCATTCCAAACATCATTCCACACATCATTCCACACATCATTCCAGATATCATTCCACACATCATTCCACACATCATTCAATACATCATTCCACACATCATTCCACACATCATTCCAAACATCATTTTTCACATCATTCCATAAATCATTCAATACATCATTCCACATATCATTCCATACAACATGCCACACATCATTCCACACCTCATTCCACACATCATGCCATAACAATCCACACATCATTACACACGTCAATCCACACATCATGCCACACATCATTCCACACATCATTCCAAACATCATTCCACACCTCATTCCACACAACATTCCATAACATTCCACAGATCATTGCAGACATCAATCCACAAAACATTCCACACATGATTGCACACATCTTTCCAAACATCATTCCTCACCTCATTCCACACATTATTCCACACATCATTCAGCAAAGCATTCCACATATCATTCCACATATCATTCCATGCATCATTCCATATCTCATTCCACACATCATTTCGCACATAATTCCACACCTCATTTCACACCTCGTTCCACACATCATTAAACATATCTTTCAACACAACATTCCACACATCATTCCACACATCAGTCCACACACCATTCCTCATTTCATTTACCGTGTCATTCCATACATTATTCCACACATCACTCCTCATTCCACATATCATTCCACGCATCATTGCACATCTCATTCCACACATCATTCGACACATCATTCCACACGTCTTTCCACACCTCATTCTACATATGATTCCACGCATCATTCCACACATCATTCCACAAATCATTCCAAACCTCATTCCAAAGATCATACCACACATCATTCCACACATTATTGCACACATCTTTGCACACATCATTCCACACCACATTCAGCACCTCATTCCATACATAATGCAAAACATCATTACATACATCATTCCACACATCATTCCACACATCATTCCACACCTCATTCCACACATCATTCCAAACCTCATTCCACAACTCATTCCTCACAACATTCCACTCATATTTCAACAAATCATTCCACACTTCATTCTACACATCATTCTAAACCTCATTCCCCACCTCATTCCAAACATCATTCCTCACATCATTCCACACCTCATTCCACAACTCATTCACGCATCATTACACACATCAATCCACACATCATTCCGCGCATCATTCCACACATCATTCCAAGCATCATTCCATACATCATTCCACACATTAGAACACATATCATTCCACACATCTTTCCACACATCATTGACAGATCATTCCATACCTCATTCCGCACATCATTCCATAACATTCCACACATCATTACACACATCAATGCACACATCATTCCACACATCATTCCACACATCATTCCAAACATCATTCCACATATCATTCCACAAATCATTACAGATATCATTCGACACATCATTCCACACATCATTCAATACATCATTACACACATCATTCCACACATCATTGCAAACATCATTCCTCACATCATTCCACACATCATTCAATACATCATTCCACATATCATTCCACATATCATGCCACACATCATTCCACACCTCATTCCACACATCATGCCATAACATTCCACACATCATTACACACGGCAATCCACAGATCATGATACACATCATTCCACACATCATTCCAAACATCGTTCCACAACTTATTCCACACAACATTCCATAACATTCTACAGATCATTACACACATCAATCCACACATCATTCCAAACAACATTCCACACATCATTCACACCTCATTCCACATATCATTCCACGCATCATTCCACATCTCATTCCACACCTCGTTCCACATATCATTCCACACATCTTTCCACACTTCATTCCACACATCATTCCTCACCTCATTCCACACATCATTCCACACACCATTCCATATTTCATTTACCGTGTCATTCCATACATTATTCCACCATCATTCCTCACATCATTCCACACATCATTCCACAAAACATTCCACACATCATTCCACACATCATTCCAAACAACATTCCACACATCATTCCTCACCTCATTTCACACATCATACCACACATCATTCCACAAAGCATTCCAAATATCATTCCACACCTCATTCCATATCTCATACCACACATCATTCAACAACTCATTCCACACATCATTCCACACATCATTCTACATAGCATTCCACAAATCATTCCACACCTCATTCCACACATCATTCAACAACATTCCACACATCATTCCACACATCCTTCAATACAACATTCCACATATCATTCCACACATCATTCCACGCATCATTCCACATCTCATTCCACACATCATTTCACACATCATTCCACAACTCATTTCACACCTCGTTCCACACATCATTAAACAGATCTTTCCACACAACATTCCAAACATCATTCGACACATCATTCCACACACCATTCCACATTTCATTTACCGCGTCATTCCACACATCATTCGACACATCATTCCACACATCATTCCACACAGCATTCCACACAGTATTCCACACAGCATTCCACACATCATTCCACACATCATTCCAAAGCTCATTCCACATCTCATTCCATATATGATTCCAAGCATCATTCCACACATCATTCCACTATCATTCCAAAGATCATTCCACACATCATTCCACGTAACATTCCACACCTCATTCCACAACTCATTGCACTCATCATACCACAAAACATTCCACACTTCATTCAACACATCATTCCAAACATCATTCCACACCTCATTCTAAACATCATTCCACACATCATTCCACACCTCATTCCACAACTCATTCACACATCATTCCACACATCACTCCACACACCCATCATTCCACACATCATTCCACACATCATTCCAAACATCATTCCACACCTCATTCCACATAACATTCCACGCATCATTCCACAATCATATCACACCTCATTCCTCACATCATTCCACAAATCATTCCACACATCATTCCAAGCGTCATTCCAAACAACATTCCAAATATCATCCACTCCTCATTCTACATATCATTCCACGCATCATTGCATGTCTCATTCCACACATCATTCGACACATCATTCCACACGTCATTTCACACCTCATTCCACACATCATTCCATATAGCATTTCACACATCATTCCACACATCATTCAACACCTCTCTCCACACATCATTCCACACATCATTCCACATATTATTCTACGCATCATTCCAAACATCATTCCACACCTCATTCAACATATCATTCCACACATCATTCCATACATCATTCCACAAGACATTCCACACAACATTCCACAGATCATTCCACACATCATTCCACGCATCATTCCACACCACATTCCACACCTATTTCCACACATAATTCAAAACATCATTGCATACATCATTCCAAACATCATTCCAACACATCATTCCAAACCTCATTCCACACATCATTCCACACATCATTCCACACGTCATTCTACACGTCATTCCACATGTCATTCCACACCTCATTCCACACATCATTCCACACGTCATTCTACAAATCATTCCACACATGATTCCACAACTCATTTCACACCACATTCCAAACATCATTCCAAACAACATTCAACACATAATTCCATATCTCATTCCACACATCATTCCACACATCATTCCACACGTCATTCCACACATCATTCCAAACATCTATCCAGATATCATTCGACACATCATTCCACACACCATTCCAAACATCATTCCACATCACATTCCACATAACATTCCACACTCATTCCACACATCATTCCTCACCTCATTCCACACATCATTCCACACATCATTCCACACATCTTTCCACACATCTTACCACACTTCATTCCACACATCAGTCCTCACCTCATTCCACACATCATTCCACACATCATTGAAGACATCATTCCTCACATCATTCCACACCTCATTCCACGCATCATTACACGCATCATTCCACATCTCATTCCACAACTCAAAAACACATCATTCCACACATCATTGCACACATCATTCCAAACATCATTCAACACCTCATTCCACACCTCATTCAACACATTATTCCACATATCATTCCACATCATTCCACACATCATTCGACACATCATTCCATACCTCATTCCACACCTCATTCCACACATCATTCCACACATCATTGCACACATCATTGCACACATCATTCCACACTCCATTCTACACGTCATTCCACACCTCATTCCACACATCATTCCACAACATTCCACCCATCATTCCACACTTCATTCCACGCATCAGTCCATACCTCATTCCACACCTCATTCCACACACCATTCCACACATCATTGCAAACATCATTCCACACGTCATTTCAAATATCATTCCACACCTCATTCCACATAACATTCCACACATCATTCCACATATCATTCGACACATCATTCCATACTTCATTCAATACATCATTCCACATAACATTGCACACATCATTCCACACTTCATTCTACACGTCATTCCACACCTCATTCCACACATCATTCCACAACATGCCACACACCATTCCCCATAACAATCCACACATCATTCCACACCTCATTCCACACCTCATACCACAAATCATTTCCGCATTATTCCTAATTTCATTCCACACGTCATTCCTCACATGATTCCACACATCATTCCACACGTCATTCCTCACATCATTCCACACATCATTCCACACCTCATTCCACACATCATTCCACACGTAATTCCACACAACAATTCACACATCATTGCACACATCAATTCAAACCTCATTCCAAACATCATTCCACACCTCATTTCGCACATCATTCCACGCATCATTCCACACATTAATTCACACCTCATTCCAAACATCATTCCACACCTCATTCCACACATCATTCCACACTTCATTGCACACATCATTCCATTCATCATTCCACACATCATTCTACAAAATATTCCACAC
Organism: Pristiophorus japonicus; assembly: GCF_044704955.1. Taxonomy (NCBI): domain Eukaryota; kingdom Metazoa; phylum Chordata; class Chondrichthyes; family Pristiophoridae; genus Pristiophorus; species Pristiophorus japonicus. The sequence continues at coordinate 5,169,478 of NW_027253106.1, read as the reverse complement.
CTCATTTAAACACCTCATTCCTCACCTCATTCCACAACTAATTCCACACATCACTCCACACATCATTCCACACATCATTCCACACACATTCCACGTATTATTCCAATCATCATTCCACACCTCATTCCACATATCATTCCACGCATCATTTCACACATCACTCCACACATCATTCCACACATCATTCCACACACATTCCACGCATTATTCCAATCATCATTCCACACCTCATTCCACATATCATTCCACGCATCATTTCACACATCATTCCACAAATCATTCCAAATATCATTCCACACATCATTCCCCACATCATTCCACACAAGATACCACACATCATTCCACTCATCATTCCACACATCATTCCACACAGCATTACACACATCATTCCACACATCACTCCACACATCATTCCAGACCTCATTACACACATCATTCCACACCTCATTCCACACATCATTTCACACATCATTCCACACGTCATTCCACACATCATTCCACACATCATTCCACACCTCATTCCACACATCATTCCACACGTAATTCCACACAACAATTCACACATCATTCCACACATCAATTAAAATCTCATTCCAAACATCATTCCACACCTCATTTCGCACATCATTCCATGCATCATTCCACACATCATTCCACGCATCATTTCACACATCATTGCACACATCATTCCACACATCATTCCACACAGCATTACACACATCATTCCACACATCAATTCACACCTCATTCGAAACATCATTCCACACCTCATTCCACACATCATTCCAGACATCATTGCACACATCGTTCCAAACATCATTCCACATATCATTCAACAAAACATTCCATACCTCATTTAAACACCTCATTCCTCACCTCATTCCACAACTAATTCCACACATCACTCCACACATCATTCCACACATCATTCCACACACATTCCACGCATTATGCCAATCATCATTCCACACCTCATTCCACATATCATTCCACGCATCATTTCACACATCATTCCACACATCATTCCACATATCATTCCGCACAATTCCACACATCATTTCACACAAAAAACCCACATCTCTTTCCAAACATCAATCCTCACATCGTTCAACACTTCATTCCACACATCATTCCTCACCTCATTCCATTCATCAGTCCACACAGCATTCAATTCATCATTCCACATATCATTCCACACATCATTCCACACAACATTACAAATATCATCCACTCCTCATTCCACATATCATTCCACGCATCATTTCACATCTCATTCCACACATTATTCCAGACATCATTCCACATCTCATCCCACACCTCATTTCACACATCATTCCACACATCATTCCACACATCATTACAAACATCATTCCGCACTTCATTCCACACATGATTCCACACTTCATGCCAAACCTCATTCCACTCATCATTCCACACATCATTCCACACCTCATTCCACAACTCATTACCACATTATAACTAACATCATTCCACACGTTATTCCTCATATGATTCCACACATCATCCCACACATCATTCGACACATCATTCCACACCTCATTCCTCACATCATATCACACATCGTTCCACACATCATTCCAGCTATCATTCGACACATCATTCCACACATCATTCCACGCTTCATTCCACGCAACATTCCTTAACTCATTCCACTCATCATTCCACACATCATTCAATACATAATTCTACATACCATTCCACACATCATTACACACATCATTCCGCACATCATTCCACACATCATTCCAGATATCATTCGACACATCATTCCACACATCATTCCACACTTCATTCCACGCAACATTCATTAACTCATTCCACTCAACATTCCACACATCATTCAATACTTAATTCCACATATCATTCCACACATCATTCCACACATCATTCCACACTTCATTCCACACATCATTCCTCATCTCATTCCACTAATCATTCCACACTGCATTCTATACATCATTCCACATATCATTCCACACAGCATTCCACACATCATTGCAAACATCATTCCATACCTCATTCAAAACATCATTCCACACATCATTCCAAACATCATTCCACACAACATTCCAAATATCATCCACTCCTCATTCCACATATCATTCCACGCATCATTTCACATCTCATTCCACACATCATTCCACACGTCATTTCACATCTCATCCCACACCTCATTCCACACGTAATTCCACACATCAATTCACACTTCATCATTCCACACATCAATTCAAACCTCATTCCAAACATCATTCCATACCTCATTCCACACATCATTCCACACATCATTGTACACATCATTTCAAACATCATTCCACACATCATTCCACACGTCATTCCACACAGCATTCCACGCGTCATTCCATACATCATTCCACTCATCATCCCACACATTATTCCACACATCATTTCACACATCATTCCACACAGCATTACACACATCATTCCACACATCAATTCACACCTCATTCCAAAAATCATTCCATACCTCATTCCACACATCATTCCACACATCATTGTACACATCATTTCAAACATCATTCCACACATAATTCCACACGTCATTCCACACAGCATTCCACGCGTCATTCCATACATCATTCCACTCATCATCCCACACATTATTCCACACATCATTCCACACATCATTCCACACAGCATTACACACATCATTCCACACATCAATTCACACCTCATTCCAAAAATCATTCCACACCTCATTCCAAAGATCATTCCACACATCGTTGCACACATCATTCCAAACAGCATTCCACACATCATTCCACAAAACATTCCACACCTTATTTAAACACCTCATTCCTCACCTCATTCCACAATTAATTCCACACATCATTCCACACATCATTCCACACATCAGTCCACACATCATTCCACACATTATTCCAAACATCTTTCCACACCTCATTCCACATATCATTCCACGCACCATTCCACACATCATTCCACACATCATTCCACACCTCATTCCACTCATAATTCCACACATCATTCCACACAACATTCCAAATATGATCCACTCCTCATTCCACATATCATTTCAGGCATCATTCCACATCTCATTCCAAACATCATTCCACACATCATTCCACACATCATTCCACACCTCATTCCACACTTCATTCCACACATCATTCCACACGTCATTCCACACATCATTCCACACATCAATTCAAACCTCATTCCAAACATCATTCCACACCTCATTTCACACATTATTACAGACATCTTTGCACACATCATTCCAAACATCAATCCACACATCATTCCACACGTCATTCCACACAGCATTCCACGCGTCATTCCATACATCATTCCACACATGATTCCACACATCACTCCACACATCATTCCACACATCATTCCACACAGCAATACACACTTCATTCCACACATCAATTCACACCTCATTCCAAACATCATTCCACACCTCATTCCACACATCATTCCACACATCATTCCACACCTCATTCCACACATCATTCCACACATCATTCCATACCTCCTTCCACACATCATTCCACTCATCATTCCACACCTCATTCCAAAACTCATTCCCACATTATTCCTAAAATCATTCCACACGTCATTCCTCATATGATTCCACACATCATCCCACACATCATTCGACATATCATTCAACATACCCATTCCACAGATGTTTCCACACATCATTCCACATATTATTCCACTCAACATTACTCACTTCATTCCACTCATCATTCCACAAATCATTCAATACATAATTTCACATATAATTCCACACATCATTCCATACGTAATTCCACATATCATTCCGCACATCATTCCACACATCATTCCACACATCATACCACACAAGATACCACACATCATTCCACACATCATTCCACACATCATTCCACACAACATTCCAAACATCATTCCAGACCACTTTCCACACATCATTCCACACCTCATTCCACACATAATTCCAAACATCATTCCACACATAATTCAACACATCATTCAATACTTAATTCCTCACTTCATTCCACACACCATTCCACACCTCATTCCACACATCATTCCACACGTAATTCCACACATCTATTCAAACATCATTCGAAACATCAATTCATACCTCATTCCAAACATCATTCCACACCTCATTCCACAACTCATTCCCACATTATTCCTAACTTCATTCCACATGTCATTGTTCTATGATTCCACACATCATTCCACACGTCATTCCACACATCATTCCACACATCATTCAACACCTCATTCCACACATCATTCCACACGTAATTCCACACATCAATTCACACATCATTCCACATATAAATTCAAACCTCATTCCAAACATCATTCCACACCTCTTTTCACACATTATTGCAAACATCATTCCACACATCATTCCACACATATTCCACACAGCATTCCATGCAACATTCCATCCATCATTCCACACATCATTCCACACATCATTCCACACAATATTCCATACATCATTCCAGACCTCATTCCACACGTCATTCCACACCTCATTCCACAAATAATTCCAAACATCATTCCACACGTAATTCAACACATCATTGAATACATAATCCCACATATCATTACACACATCATTCCGCACATCATTCCACAATTCATTCCACACATCATTCCTCACCTCATTCCACTCATCATTCCACACATCATTCAATACATCATTCCACATGTCATTCCACACAGCATTCCACACATCATTACACAGATCATTCCACACATCATTGCACACCTCATCCCACACCTCATTCCACACGTTATTCCACACATCACTCCACAAATCATTCCACACATCATTCCAAACAACTTTACACACTTCATTCCACACATCATTCCACACATCATTCCACACATCATTCCACACAATATACCACACTTCATTCCACACCTCATTCCACTCATCATTCCACACAGCATTCAATACATCATTCCAAACATCATTCCACACCTCATTCCACACATCATTCCACACATCATTGCACACAGCATTCCACGCGTCATTCCATATATCATTCCACACATCAACCCACACATCATTCCACACATCATTCCACACGTCATTCCACACAGCATTCATTACACACATCATTCCACATATCAATTCACACCTCATTCCAAAAATCATTCCACACCTCATTACACAGATCATTTCAACACAATTGCACACATCATTCCAAACATCATTCCACACATCATTCCACAAAACATTCCACACCTCATTTAAACACCTCATTCCTAACCTCATTCCACAACTAATTCCACACATCATTCCACACCTCATTCCACACATCATTCCACACATCATTCCACACATTATTCCAAACATCATTCCAAACCTCTTTCCACATAACATTCCACGCATTATTCCACACATCATTCCACCCATCATTCCAGATATAATTCCACACATCATTCCACACATCATTCCACACATCATTCCACACAGCATTCCACAACTAATTCCACACATCATTCCACACATCATTCCACACATCATTCCACACATCATTCCACACATTATTCCAAACATCATTCCACACCTCATTCCACATATCATTCCACGCATCATTCCACACATCATTCCTCACATCATTCCAATTATAATTCCACACATCATTCCACACAATATACAACACATCATTCCACACATCATTCCACACATCATTCCACACATCATTCCACACTTCATTTCAGACCTCATTCCACACATCATTCCACACATCATTCCACACATCATTCCACACCTCATTCCACACATAATTCCAAATATCATTCCACACATAATTCCACACATCATTCCACACAGCATTCCACACATCATTTCAGACCTCATTCCACACATCATTCCGCACATCATTCCACACATCATTCCGTATAACATTCGACACATCATTCCACACATCATTGCACACTTCATTCCACACATCATTACTCACCTCATTCCACTCATCATTCCAGACAGCATTTAATACAACCTTCCACATATCATTCCACACAGCATTCCACACATCATTGCAGACATCATTGAACAGCTCATTCCACTCCTCATTCCACACCTCATTCCACACAATATACAACACATCATTCCACACATCATTCCACACATCATTCCACACAGCATTCCACACTTCATTTCAGACCTCATTCCACACATCATTCCACACATCATTCCACACGTCATTCCACACCTCATTCCACACATAATTCCAAACATCATTCCACACTTAATTCAACACATCATTCAATACATAATCCCACATATCATTCCACACATCATTCCGCACATCATTCCACAATTCATTCCACACATCATTCCTCACCTCATTCCACTCATCATTCCACACATCATTCAATACATTATTCCACATGTCATTCCACACAGCATTCCACACATCATTACACAGATCATTCCACATATCATTGCACACCTCATCCCACACCTCATTCCACACGTTATTCCACACATCACTCCACAAATCATTCCACACATCATTCCAAACAACTTTACACACTTCATTCCACACATCATTCCACACATCATTCCACACAAAATTCCACACAATATACCACACTTCATTCCACACCTCATTCCACTCATCATTCCACACAGCATTCAATACATCATTCCAAACATCATTCCACACCTCATTCCACATATCATTCCACGCATTATTCCACACATCATTCCACCCATCGTTCCAAATATAATTCCACACATCTTTCCACACATCATTCCACACAATACACCACACATCATTCCACACATAATTCCACACATCATTCCACACAGCATTCCACAACTAATTCCACACATCATTCCACACATCATTCCACACATCATTCCACACATCATTCCACACATTATTCCAAACATCATTCCACACCTCATTCCACATATCATTCCACGCATCATTCCACACATCATTCCTCACATCATTCCACTTATAATTCCACACATCATTCCACACAATATACAACACATCATTCCACACATCATTCCACACATCATTCCACACATCATTCCACACAGCATTCCACACATCATTTCAGACCTCATTCCACACATCATTCCACACATCATTCCACACGTCATTCCACACCTCATTCCACACATAATTCCAAATATCATTCCACACATAATTCCACACATCATTCCACACAGCATTCCACACATCATTTCAGACCTCATTCCACACATCATTCCGCACATCATTCCACACATCATTCCGTATAACATTCGACACATCATTCCACACATCATTGCACACTTCATTCCACACATCATTACTCACCTCATTCCACTCATCATTCCACACAGCATTCAATACATCATTCCACATATCATTCCACACAGCATTCCACACATCATTGCACACATCATTGCACAGCTCATTCCACTCCTCATTCCACACCTCATTCCACACGTTATACCACACATCATTCCACACATCATTCCACATCTCATTCCACACATCATTCCACACGTAATTCCACACATCAATTCACACATCATTTCACAGATCAATTCAAACCACATTCCAAACATCATTCCACACCTCATTTCACACATCATTCCGTATAACATTCGACACATCATTCCACACATCATTGCACACATCATTCCAAACATCATTCCAAACAACATTCCAAATATCATCCTGTCCTCATTCCACACTTCATTCCAAACATCATTCCTCACCTAATTCCACACAATATTCCACACATCATTCAATACATCATTCCACATATCATTCCACACATCATTCCACGCATCATTATACCTCTCATTCCACACATCATTCCACACATCATTCAATACATCATTCTACACATCATTCCACACATCATTCCAAACATCATTCCTCACATCATTGCACACATCATTCAATACATCATTCCACATATCGTTCCACACATCATGCCACACATTATTCCACACCTCATTCCACACATTATTCCACAACATTCCACCCATCATTACACACGTCAATCCACACATCATGCCACACATCATTCCACACATCATTCCAAACATCATTCCACACCTCATTCCACACATCATTCCATAACATTCCACAGATCATTACACACATCAATCCACACATCATTCCAAACAACATTCCAAATATTATCCACTCCTGATTCCACATATCATTCCACGCAGCATTCCACATCTCATTCCACACCTCGTTCCACATATCATTCCAAACATCTTTCCACACCTAATTCCACACATCATTCCTCACCTCATTCCACGCATCACTCCACACATCATTCAATACAACATTCCACATATCATTTCACACATCATTCCAAGCATCATTCCACATTTCATTCCACACATCATTCCACACCTCGTTCCACACATCATTAAAAACATCTTTCCACACAACATTCCACACATCATTCCACACACCATTCCACATTTCATTTACCGCGTCATTCCATACATCATTCCACACATCATTCCACACATCATTCCACACAGCATTCCACACATCATTCCACACATCATTCCACACATCATTCCAAAGCTCATTCCACATCTCATTCCACACCTCCTTCCACATATGATTCCACGCAGCATTCCACACATCATTCCACTATCATTCCAAACCTCATCCCAAAGATCATTCCACACCTCATTCCACATAACATTCCACACCGCATTCCACAACTCATCGCAAACATCATTCCACACATCATTCCACACATTATTCCACACCTCATTCCACACATCAGTCCATACCTCATTCCACATCTCATTCCACACATCATTCCATACATCATTCCACACATCATTCCACATCTCATTTCACACCTCGTTCCACACATCATTAAATGCATCATTCCACACAACATTCCACACATCATTCAACACATCATTCCACACATCATTCCACACATTTTTCCACACTTCAGTCCACACTTCATTCCACACATCATTCCACACATCATTCCACGCACCATTACACATTTTATTTATAGCGTCATTTCATTCATCATTCCACACATCATTCCACACATCATTCCACGCATCATTCCACACATCATTCCACACATCATTCCAAACCTCATTCCAAAGCTCAATCCACATCTCATTCCACATAACATTCCACACCTCATTCCACAACTCATTGCACACATCATTCCACAAAACATTCCTACACATCATTGAACACATCTTTCCACACTTCATTCCTCAGTTCATTCCACGCATTATTCCACTCATCATTCAACACATCATTCCACACCTCATTCCACAACTCATTCACGCATCATTACACACATCAATCCACACATCATTCCACACATCATTCCACACATCATTCCAAACTTCATTCCATACATCATTCCACACATTATTGCACACATCATTCCACACATCTTTCCACACATTAATGACAGATGATTCCATACATCATTCTACACATAATTCCATAACATTCCACACATCATTACTCACATGAATCCACACATCGTTCCAAAAATCATTCCATACATCATTCCAAACATCATTCCACACATCATTCCACACATCATTCCAGATATCATTCCACACATCATTCCACACATCATTCAATACATCATTCCACACATCATTCCACACATCATTCCAAACATCATTTTTCACATCATTCCATAAATCATTCAATACATCATTCCACATATCATTCCATACAACATGCCACACATCATTCCACACCTCATTCCACACATCATGCCATAACAATCCACACATCATTACACACGTCAATCCACACATCATGCCACACATCATTCCACACATCATTCCAAACATCATTCCACACCTCATTCCACACAACATTCCATAACATTCCACAGATCATTGCAGACATCAATCCACAAAACATTCCACACATGATTGCACACATCTTTCCAAACATCATTCCTCACCTCATTCCACACATTATTCCACACATCATTCAGCAAAGCATTCCACATATCATTCCACATATCATTCCATGCATCATTCCATATCTCATTCCACACATCATTTCGCACATAATTCCACACCTCATTTCACACCTCGTTCCACACATCATTAAACATATCTTTCAACACAACATTCCACACATCATTCCACACATCAGTCCACACACCATTCCTCATTTCATTTACCGTGTCATTCCATACATTATTCCACACATCACTCCTCATTCCACATATCATTCCACGCATCATTGCACATCTCATTCCACACATCATTCGACACATCATTCCACACGTCTTTCCACACCTCATTCTACATATGATTCCACGCATCATTCCACACATCATTCCACAAATCATTCCAAACCTCATTCCAAAGATCATACCACACATCATTCCACAAAACATTCCACACATTATTGCACACATCTTTGCACACATCATTCCACACCACATTCAGCACCTCATTCCATACATAATGCAAAACATCATTACATACATCATTCCACACATCATTCCACACATCATTCCACACCTCATTCCACACATCATTCCAAACCTCATTCCACAACTCATTCCTCACAACATTCCACTCATATTTCAACAAATCATTCCACACTTCATTCTACACATCATTCTAAACCTCATTCCCCACCTCATTCCAAACATCATTCCTCACATCATTCCACACCTCATTCCACAACTCATTCACGCATCATTACACACATCAATCCACACATCATTCCGCGCATCATTCCACACATCATTCCAAGCATCATTCCATACATCATTCCAAACATTAGAACACATATCATTCCACACATCTTTCCACACATCATTGACAGATCATTCCATACCTCATTCCGCACATCATTCCATAACATTCCACACATCATTACACACATCAATGCACACATCATTCCACACATCATTACACACATCATTCCAAACATCATTCCACATATCATTCCACAAATCATTACAGATATCATTCGACACATCATTCCACACATCATTCAATACATCATTACACACATCATTCCACACATCATTGCAAACATCATTCCTCACATCATTCCACACATCATTCAATACATCATTCCACATATCATTCCACATATCATGCCACACATCATTCCACACCTCATTCCACACATCATGCCATAACATTCCACACATCATTACACACGTCAATCCACAGATCATGATACACATCATTCCACACATCATTCCAAACATCGTTCCACAACTTATTCCACACAACATTCCATAACATTCTACAGATCATTACACACATCAATCCACACATCATTCCAAACAACATTCCACACATCATTCACACCTCATTCCACATATCATTCCACGCATCATTCCACATCTCATTCCACACCTCGTTCCACATATCATTCCACACATCTTTCCACACTTCATTCCACACATCATTCCTCACCTCATTCCACACATCATTCCACACACCATTCCATATTTCATTTACCGTGTCATTCCATACATTATTCCACCATCATTCCTCACATCATTCCACACATCATTCCACAAAACATTCCACACATCATTCCACACATCATTCCAAACAACATTCCACACATCATTCCTCACCTCATTTCACACATCATACCACACATCATTCCACAAAGCATTCCAAATATCATTCCACACCTCATTCCATATCTCATACCACACATCATTCAACAACTCATTCCACACATCATTCCACACATCATTCTACATAGCATTCCACAAATCATTCCACACCTCATTCCACACATCATTCAACAACATTCCACACATCATTCCACACATCCTTCAATACAACATTCCACATATCATTCCACACATCATTCCACGCATCATTCCACATCTCATTCCACACATCATTTCACACATCATTCCACAACTCATTTCACACCTCGTTCCACACATCATTAAACAGATCTTTCCACACAACATTCCAAACATCATTCGACACATCATTCCACACACCATTCCACATTTCATTTACCGCGTCATTCCACACATCATTCGACACATCATTCCACACATCATTCCACACAGCATTCCACACAGTATTCCACACAGCATTCCACACATCATTCCACACATCATTCCAAAGCTCATTCCACATCTCATTCCATATATGATTCCAAGCATCATTCCACACATCATTCCACTATCATTCCAAAGATCATTCCACACATCATTCCACGTAACATTCCACACCTCATTCCACAACTCATTGCACTCATCATACCACAAAACATTCCACACTTCATTCAACACATCATTCCAAACATCATTCCACACCTCATTCTAAACATCATTCCACACATCATTCCACACCTCATTCCACAACTCATTCACACATCATTCCACACATCACTCCACACACCCATCATTCCACACATCATTCCACACATCATTCCAAACATCATTCCACACCTCATTCCACATAACATTCCACGCATCATTCCACAATCATATCACACCTCATTCCTCACATCATTCCACAAATCATTCCACACATCATTCCAAGCGTCATTCCAAACAACATTCCAAATATCATCCACTCCTCATTCTACATATCATTCCACGCATCATTGCATGTCTCATTCCACACATCATTCGACACATCATTCCACACGTCATTTCACACCTCATTCCACACATCATTCCATATAGCATTTCACACATCATTCCACACATCATTCAACACCTCTCTCCACACATCATTCCACACATCATTCCACATATTATTCTACGCATCATTCCAAACATCATTCCACACCTCATTCAACATATCATTCCACACATCATTCCATACATCATTCCACAAGACATTCCACACAACATTCCACAGATCATTCCACACATCATTCCACGCATCATTCCACACCACATTCCACACCTATTTCCACACATAATTCAAAACATCATTGCATACATCATTCCAAACATCATTCCAACACATCATTCCAAACCTCATTCCACACATCATTCCACACATCATTCCACACGTCATTCTACACGTCATTCCACATGTCATTCCACACCTCATTCCACACATCATTCCACACGTCATTCTACAAATCATTCCACACATGATTCCACAACTCATTTCACACCACATTCCAAACATCATTCCAAACAACATTCAACACATAATTCCATATCTCATTCCACACATCATTCCACACATCATTCCACACGTCATTCCACACATCATTCCAAACATCTATCCAGATATCATTCGACACATCATTCCACACACCATTCCAAACATCATTCCACATCACATTCCACATAACATTCCACACTCATTCCACACATCATTCCTCACCTCATTCCACACATCATTCCACACATCATTCCACACATCTTTCCACACATCTTACCACACTTCATTCCACACATCAGTCCTCACCTCATTCCACACATCATTCCACACATCATTGAAGACATCATTCCTCACATCATTCCACACATCATTCCACGCATCATTCCACACCACATTCCACACCTCATTCCACACATAATTCAATACATCTTTCCATACATCATTCCACACATCATTTCACACAGCATTCCAAACATCATTCCACACATCATTCCACACATCATTACACACGTCATTCTACACGTCATTCCACATGTCATTCCACACCTCATTCCACACATCATTCCACACGTCATTCTACAAATCATTCCACACATGATTCCGCAACTCATTCCATACATCATTCCACACATCATTCCAAGCAACGTTCGACACATCATTCCACGCATCATTCCACACATCATTCCACAACATTCCACACATCATTCCACACATCATTCCACACACCAGTCCATACCGCATTCCACATCTCATTCCACACTTCATTCCACACATCATTCCACACGTCATTCAACACATCATTCCAAACATCTATCCAGATATCATTCGACACATCATTTCACACATCATTCCAAACATCATTCCACATCACATTCCACATAACATTCCACACATCATTCCACACATCATTCCTCACCTCATTCCACACATCATTCCACACATCATTCCACACATCTTTAACACAATTTACCACACTTCATTCCACACATCAGTCCTCACCTCATTCCACACATCATTCCACACATCATTGAAGACATCATTCCTCACATCATTCCACACATCATTCCACGCATCATTCCACACCACATTCCACACCTCATTCCACACCTCATTCCACACATAATTCAAAACATCTTTGCATACATCATTCCACACATCATTCCACACATCATTCCAAACCTCATTCCACACATCATTCCACACATCATTCCACACGTCATTCTACACGTCATTCCACATGTCATTCCACACCTCATTCCAAACATCATTCCACACGTCATTCTACAAATCATTCCACACATGATTCCACAACTCATTCCACACATCATTCCACACATCATTCCAAACATCATTCAACACATCATTCCAGGCATCATTCCACACATCATTCTACAACATTCCACACATCATTCCACACATCATTCCACACAGCAGTCCAAACCGCATTTCACATCTCATTCCACACTTAATTCCACACATCATTCCACACGTCATTCAACACATCATTCCAAACATCTATCCAGATATCATTCGACACATCATTTCACACATCATTCCAAACATCATTCCACATCACATTCCATAAACATTCCACACATCATTCCACACATCATTCCTCACCTCATTCCACACATCATTCCACACATCATTCATTATATCATTCCACATATCTTTCCACACATCATTCCACACATCATTTCACACATCATTCCACACAGCATTCCACACATCATTCCACACTTCATTCCACACATCGTTCCTCACCTCATTCCACACATCATTCCAAACATCATTCAATACATCATTCCACATAACATTCCACACATCATTACACACATCAATCCACACATCATTCCAAACAACATTCCTAATATTATCCGCTCCTCATTCCACATATCATTCCACACATCATTCCACACATCTTTCCACACATCTTACCACACTTCATTCCACACATCAGTCCTCACCTCATTCCACACATCATTCCACACATCATTGAAGACATCATTCCTCACATCATTCCACACATCATTCCACGCATCATTCCACCACTCATTCCACACATCATTCCACATATCATTCCACACCTCATTCCACACCTCGTTCCACACATCATTCCAGACATCTTGCCAGACAACATTCCAGCCATCATTCCACACATCATTCCACACTTCATTCCACAGCTCATTCCACAGCGCCTTCCACAACTCATTCCACATATCATTCCACACATCATTCCACAAATCATTGCAAACATTATTCCACACATCATTCTAAACCACATTACGCACCTCATTCCAAAATTAATTCCACACAACATTCCAAACATCATTCAACACATCATTCCACACCTCATTCCACAACTCATTCACACATCATTCCACACATCAATCCACACATCATTCCTCATATGATTCCACACATCATCCCACACATCATTCCATACATCATTACTCACCTCATTCCACACATCATATAATGCATCATTCCAAATATAAATACACAACTCATTCCACACATCATTCCACGCATCATTCAACAACATTCCACACATCATACCACACTTCATTCCACACATCAGTCCATACCTCATTCCACACCTCATTCCACATATCATTATACACATCATTCCAAACAGCATTCCACACTTTATTCCACATAACATTACACACATCATTCCACAAATCATTTCACACATCATTCCAGATATCATTCGACATATTATTCGACACATCATTCCACACATCATTCCACATATCATTCCACAACATTCCACACATCATTCCACACTTCATTCCACACATCAGTCCATACCTCATTCCACACATCATTCCACGCATCATTCCACACATTATTCCACACATCATTCCACACATCATTCCAAATATCATTCCACACGTCATTCCACATAACATTCCACACATCATTCCATATATTATTCCACACATCATTCCACACATCATTCCACATATCATTCCTCGCCTCATTCCACACATCATTCCACACATCATTCAATACATCATTCCACATATCATTCCACACATCATTCCACACAACATTCCACACACCATTCCACATCTCATTCCAAACCTCATTCCACGCATCATTCCATAACATTCCACACATCATTACACCTCATTCCACACATCATTCTAGAAAACTTTCCGCACCTCATTCCACAACTCATTCCACACCACATTCCAAACCTCATTCAACACACCATTCCACACTGCATTCAACACATCATTCCAAACTTCATTCCACACCTCATTCCAGATGTCATTCCACACATCATTCCACACCTCATTCCACAAATCATTCACACATCTTTCCACATATCAATCCACACATCATTCCTCATATGATTCCACACATCATTCCTCACCTCATTCCACACATCATTCCACACATCATTCAATACATCATTCCAAATATAAATCCACAAATCATTCCACACATCATTCCACGCACCATACCAAACAGCATGCAACACATTATTGCATACATCATTCCACACCTCATTCAACATATCATAGCACTCATTATTCCACACAGAATTCCAAATATCATTCCACACCTCATTCCACATCTCATACCACACACCATTCCACTCCTCATTCCACACATCATTCCACGCATCATTCCAAACAGCATGCAACACATCATTGCATACATCATTCCACACCTCATTCAACACATCATACCACTCATCATTCCACACAGTATTCCAAATATCATTCCACACCTCATTCCACATCTCATATCACACACCATTCCAGTCCGCATTCCACACCTCATTCCTCACATCATTCCACACATCATCCACATAACATTCGACACCTCATTCCACACATCATTCCAAAACATTCCACACATCATTCCACACATCATTCCAGATATCATTCCACACATCATTCCACTCATCCGTCCATACCTCATTCCACTCCTCATTCCTCATAACATTTCACGCAACATTCCACACATCATTCCAAGCATCATTACATACATCATTCAACACAACATTCCACACGTCATTACCGCACATCATTCCACACATCATTCCACACCTCATTCCACGCATCATTCCATGCATCATTACACATCCATTCCACAAATCTATAACACATCATTCCACACCTAAATTGCACACTTCATTCCAAACATCATTCCAGACCTCATTACACACATCATTCCACACCTCATTCCACCCATCATTCCACACATCATTTCACACCTCATTCCACAACTCATTCCCACATTATTCCTAACTTCATTCCACACGTCATTCCTCATATGATTCCACACATCATCCCACACATCATTCGACACATCATTCCACACCTCATTCCACACATCATTCCACACATCATTCCAGACCTCATTCCTCACATCATTCCACACCTCATTCCACACATAATTCCAAACATCATTCCACACCTCATTCCACATATCATTCCACGCACCATTCCACACATCATTCAACACATCATTCCACACCTCATTCCACTCATAATTACACACATCATTCAACACAACATTCCAAATATCATCCACTCCTCATTCCATATATCATTCCACGCATCATTCCACATCTCATTCCACACAACATTCCACACATCATTCCACACATCATTCCACACCTCATTCCACACATCATTCCACACATCAATTCAAACCTCATTCCAAACATCGATCCACACATCATTCCACACGTCATTCCACACAGCAATACACACATCATTCCACACATCAATTCACACCTCATTTCACACATCATTCCAGACATCATTGCACACATCATTCCAAACATCGATTCACACATCATTCCACACGTCATTCCACACAGCAATACACACATCATTCCACACATCAATTCACACCCTCATTCCAAACATCATTCCACACCTCATTCCACACTTCATTCCACACATCATTCCATACCTCAATCCAAACATCATTCCACACATCATTCCACACCTCATTCCAAAACTCATTCCCACATTATTCCTAAAATCATTCCACACGTCATTCCTCATATGATTCCACACATCATCCCACACATCATTCGACATATCATTCTACACCTCATTCCACACATCCTTCCACACATCATTCCACATATCATTCCACTCAACATTCCTCACTTCATTCCACTCATCATTCCACACATCATTCAATAAATATTTTCACATATCATTCCACACATCATTCCAAACGTAATTCCACATATCATTCCGCACATCATTCCATACATCATTCCACACATCATTCCACACAAGATACCACACATCATTCCACACATCATTCCACACATCATTCCACACCTCATTCCACACATCAATTCATACCTCATTCCAATCATCATTCCACACCTCATTACACAACTTATTCCCACATTATTCCTAACTTCATTCCACATGTCATTCCTTCTATGATTCCACACGTAATTCCACACATCATTTCACACATCATTCCAAACATCATTGCACACATCGTTCCAAACATCATTCCACACATCATTCCACAAAACATTACACACCTCATTTAAACACCTCATTCCTCACCCTCATTCACAACTAATTCCACACATCACTCCACACTTCATTCCACACATCATTCCACACATCATTCCACACACATTCGACACATTATTCCAATCATCATTCCACACCTCATTCCATACATCATTGCACACATCATTCCACATATCATTCCACACATCATTCCACACATCAATCCAGACCTCATTCCACACATCATTCCACACCTTATTCCACATATAATTCCAAACATCATTCCACACATAATTCAACACATCATTCCATACTTCCTTCCACACCTCATTTCACAACTCATTCCACACATCATTCCACGTATCATTCCACACATCATTCCACACATCATTCCACATATCATTCCACACATCATTCCACACATCATTCCAGACCTCATTCCACACAGCATTCCACACCTTATTCCACATATAATTCCAAACATCATTCCACACATCATTCCACACGTCATTCCAACCCTCATTAACACCTCATTCCACACGTCATTCAACACAACATTTCACACGTCATTCCACATATCATTCCACACATCATTCCACACATCATTCCATACATCATTCCACAAATCATCCCACACAGCATTACACACTTCATTCCACACATCAATTCACACCTCATTCGAAACATCATTTCGCACCTCATTCCACACATCATTCCACACATCATTGCACACATCATTCCAAACACCATTCCACGCATCATTCCACAAAACATTCCACACCTCATTTCAACACCTCATTCCTCACCTCATTCCACAAATAATTCCAACCATCAGTTCACACATCATTCCACACATCATTCCACACAACATTCCACACATCATTCCAGACCTCATTCCACACATCATTCCACGTATCATTCCACATATCATTCCACACATCATTCCACACAAGATACCACACATCATTCCACACATTATTCCACACAACATTCCACACATCATTCCAGCCCTCATTCCAAACATCATTCGTCACCTCATTACACTCATCATTCCACACAGCATTCAATACATCATTCCACATATCATTCCACACAGCATACCACATATCATTGCACACATCATTCCACGCATCATTCCACATCTCATTCCACACATCATTCCACACCTCATTCCACACCTCATTCCACACGTCATTCCACACATCATTTACACATCATTCCAAACATCATTCCACACATCATTCCACACGTCATTCATCACAGCATTCCACGCGTCATTCCATACATCATTCCACACATCATTCCACACATCATTCCACACAGCATTGCACACATCCTCCCACACACCAATTCACACCTCATTCCAAACATCATTCCGCACCTCATTTCACACATCATTCCACACATCATTTACACATCATTCCAAACATCATTCCAAACATCATTCCACACGTCATTCATCACAGCATTCCACGCGTCATTCCATACATCATTCCACACATCATTCCACACATCATTCCACACAGCATTGCACACATCCTCCCACACACCAATTCACACCTCATTCCAAACATCATTCCACACCTCATTCCAAACATCATTCCACACACCATTGCACAAATCATTCCAAAGATCATTCCACACATCATTCCAAAAAACATTCCACACATCAATTAAACACCTCATTCCTCACCTCATTCCACAACTAATTCCACACATCACTCCACAAATCATTCCACACATCATTCCAAAAAACTTTACACACTTCATTCCACACATCATTCCACACATCATTCCACACAAGATACCACACATCATTCCACATATTATTCCACACAACATTCCACACGTCATTCCAGACCTCATTCCACACATCATTCCTCACCTCATTCCGCTCATCATTCTACACAGCATTCAATACATCATGCAACATATAATTCCACACAGCATACCACACATCATTGCACCCATCATTCCACGCATCATTCCACATCTCATTCAACACGTCATTCCACACATCATTCCAAACGTCTTTCGACACATGATTTCACACATCATTCCATACCACATTCCACACAGCATTCCACACGTAGTTCCACACATCAATTAACACATCATTCCACACATCAATTCAAACATCATTCCAAACATCAGTCCACACGACATTTCACACATCATTCCACACATCATTCCACACATCATTCCACACATCATTCCACACAGCATTCCACGCGTCATTCCACACATCATTCCATACAGCATTACACACATCCTTCAACTCATCAATTCATAACTCATTCCAAACATCATTCCACACCTCATTCCACACATCATTCCACACGTCATTGCACACATCATTCCAAACATCATTCCACACATCATTCCACAAAGCATTCCACACCTCATTTAAACACCTCATTCCTCACCTCATTCCACAACTAATTCCACACAACTCTCCACACATCATTCCACACATCATTCCACACATCATTCCACACACATTCCACAAGTTATTGCAATCATCATTCCACACCTCATTCCACATATCATTCCACGCTTCATTCCACACATCATTTCACACATCATTCCACATATCATTCCACACTTCATTCCATACATTATTCCACACAAGATACCACACATCATTCCACACATCATTCCAAACGTCATTCCACACAACGTTCCACACATCATTCCAGACCTCATTGCACACCTCATTCCACACCTCATTCCACACATAATTCCGAACGTCATTCCACACATAATTCAACACATCATTCCACATATCATTCCACAGTTCATTCCACACATCATTCCACACATCATTCCACACCTCATTCCTCACCTCATTCCACACGTTATACCACACATCATTCCACACGTCATTCCACATCTCATTACACACATCATTCCACACGTAATTCCACACATCAATTCACACATCATTTCACAGATCAATTCAAACCACATTCCAAACATCATTCCTCACCTAATTTCACACAATATTCCACACATCATTCAATACATCATTCCCCATATCATTCCACACATCATTCCACGCATCATTCCACACATCATTCCACACATCTTTCCACACTTCATTCCACACAACATTCCACAGATCATTCCATACACCATTCCACATTTCATTTACCGCGTCATTTCATACATCATTCCACACATCATTCCACATATCATTCCACACATCATTCCACACAGCATTCCACACATCTTTCCACACATCATTCCAAACCTCATTCCACATCTCATTCAACACCTCATTACACCTATGATTCCACGCATCATTCCACACATCATTCCACAAACCATTCCAATCCTCATTCCAAACTTCATTCCACACATCATTCCACACATCATTCCACACCTCATTCCACACCTCATTCCACACATCAATCCACACATATTTCCACACTTCATTCCACACATCATTCCTCACCTCATTACAGACATCATTCCACACATCATTCAATACATCATTCTACATATCATTCCACACCTCATTCCAAACTTCATTCCACATATCATTCAACACATCATTCCACACACCATTCCACATTTCATTTACTGCGTCATTTCATACATCATTCCACACATCATTCCACACATCATTCCACACAGCAGTCCACACATCATTCCACACATCATTCCAAACCTCATTCCACATCTCATTCGACATATCATTCCACGCATCATTCCACATCTCATTCCACACCTCGTTCCATACTTCATTCCACACATCATTCCAGATACCATTCGACACATCATTCCGCAAATCATTCAATACATCTTTCCACACATCGTCCTCACATCATTCCAAACATTATTCCACACTTCATTCCACACATTATTCAATACATCATTCCACATATCATTCCACACATCATGCCACACATCATTTGCACACCTCATTCCACACATCATTCCAAACATCATTCCACACCTCATTCCAAACATCATTCCATAACATTCCACAGTCATTCCAAAAAAGTGTCCAAATATCATCCACTCCTCATTCGACATATCATTCCTCGCATCATTCCAAATCTCATTCCACACCTCGTTCCACACATCATTCCACGCATCTTTCCACACTTCATGCCACACATCATTCCTCACTTCATTCCAAACATCATTCCACACATCATTCAATACATCATTCCACATATCATTCCACACATCATTCCACACATCATTCCACATCACATGCCACACATCATTCCACACAGCATTCCACACCTCATTTCACACCTCGTTCCACACATCATTAAACACATCTTTCCACACAACATTCCACACATCATTCCACACAATATTCCACACATCATTCCACACATCTTTCCACACTTCGTTCCACACTTCATTCCACACATCATTCTACACATCATTCGACGCACCATTCCACATTTCATTTACCGCATCATTCCATTCATCATTCCACACATCATTCCACACATCATTCCACGCATCATTCCACACCTCATTCCACAACTCATTGCACACATCATTCCACAAAACATTCCTACACATCATTGAACACATCTTTCCACACTTCATTCCTCACCTCATTCCACACTTTATTCCACACATCATTCAACACATCATTCCACATATCATTCCACACATCATTCCACGCATCATTCCACATCTCATTCCACACATCATTTCACACATCATTCCACACCACATTTCACACATCTTTCCACACTTCATTCCACACATCATTCCACACATCATTCCACACAACATTCCACATTTCATTTACCGCGTCATTCCATACATCATTCCACACATCATTGCACACATCATTCCACACAGCATTCCACACAGCATTCCACACATCATTCCACACATCAATCCAAAGCTCATTCCACATCTCATTCCACACCTCCTTCCACATATGATTCCACGCAGCATTCCACACATCATTCCACTATCATTCCAAACCTCATTCCAAAGATCATTCCACGCCTCATTCCACATAACATTCCACCCCGCATTCCACAACTCATTGCACACATCATTCCACAAAACATTCCACACATCATTGCACACATCTTTGCACACATCATTCCAAACCACATTCAGTACCTCATTCCACACATAATTCCAAACATCATTACATACATTATTGCAAGCATCATTCCACACATCATTCCACACATTATTAAACACCTCATTCCACACATCATTCCAAACCTCATTCCCAACTCATTCCACACATCATTCCACTCATCTTTCAACAAATCATTCCACATCTCATTCCACACATCAGTCCATACCTCATTCCACATCTCATTCCACACATCATTCCACACATCATTTCACACATCATTCCACATCTCATTCCACACATCATTCCACACAGCTTTCTACACCTCATTTCACACCTCGTTCCACACATCATTAAACGCATCATTCCAAACAACATTCCACACATCATTCAAGACATCATTCCACACATCATTCCACACATTTTTCCACACTTCATTCCACACTTCATTCCACACATCATTCCACACATCATTCCACGCACCATTACACATTTTATTTACAGCGTCATTCCATTCATCATTCCACACATCATTCCACACATCATTCCACGCATCATTCCACACATCATTCCACACATCATTCCAAACCTCATTCCAAAGCTCATTCCACATCTCATTCCACATAACATTCCACACCTCATTCCACAACTCATTGCACACATCATTCCACAAAACATTCCTACACATCATTGAACACATATTTCCACACTTCATTCCTCACCTCATTCCACACATTATTCCACACATCATTCAACACATCATTCCACATATCATTCCACACATCATTCCACGCATCATTCCACATCTCATTCCACACATCATTTCACACATCATTCCACACCACATTCCACACATCATTCCACATATCATTCCACACATCATTCCACATTTCATTTACCGCGTCATTCCATACATCATTCCACACGTCATTCCACACATCATTCCACACAGCATTCCACACAGCATTCCACACATCATTCCACACATCATTCCGAAGCTCATTCCACATCTCATTCCACACCTCCTTCCACATATTATTCCACGCAGCATTCCACACATCATTCCACTATCATTCCAAACCTGATTCCAAAGATCATTCCACACCTCATTTCACACAACATTCCACACCGCATTCCACAACTCATTGCACACATCATTCCACAAAACATTCCACACATCATTGCACACATCTTTGCACACATCATTCCAAACCACATTCAGTACCTCATTCCACACATAATTCCAAACATCATTACATACCTTATTGCAAACATCATTCCACACATCATTCCACACATTATTCCACACCTCATTCCACACATCATTCCAAACCTCATTCCCAACTCATTCCACACATCATTCCACTCATCTTTCAACACATCATTCCACATCTCATTCCACACATCAGTCCATACCTCATTCCACATCTCATTCCACACATCATTCCACACAACATTCCACACATCATTCCACATCTCATTCCACACATCATTCCACACAGCTTTCTACACCTCATTTCACACCTCGTTCCACACATCATTAAACTCATCATTCCACACAACATTGCACACATCATTCAAGACATCATTCCACACATCATTCCACACATTTTTCCACACTTCATTCCACACTTTATTCCACACATCATTCCACACATCATTCCACGCAACATTACACATTTTATTTACAGCGTCATTCCATTCATCATTCCACACATCATTCCACACATCATTCCACGCATCATTCCACACATCATTCCACACATCATTCCAAACCTCATTCCAAAGCTCATTCCACATCTCATTCCACATAACATTCCACACCTCATTCCACAACTCATTGCACACATCATTCCACAAAACATTCCTACACATCATTGAACACATCTTTCCACACTTTCTTCCTCAGCTCATTCCAACTTTATTCCACTCATCATTCAACACATCATTCCACATATCATTCCACACATCATTCCACGCATCATTCCACATCTCATTCCAAACATCATTTCACACATCATTCCACACCACATTTCACACATCTTTCCACACTTCATTCCGCACATCATTCCACACACCATTCCACACACCTTTCCACATTTCATTTACCGTGTCATTCCATACATCATTCCACACATGATTCCACACGTCATTCCACACATCATTCCACAAATCATTCCAAAACTCATTCCACATCTCATTCCTCACCTTATTCCACATATGATTCCACGCATCATTCCAGTCAACATTCCACAAATCATTCCACACCTCATTCCAAATATCATTCCACACATCATTCCACAAAACATTCCACACATCATTGCACACATCTTTGCACACATCATTCCACACCACAAACAGCACCTCATTCCACACAAAATTCAAAACATCATTCCACACGTCATTCCACACATCATTCCACATTTCATTTTCCGTGTCATTCCATGCATCATACCACACATCATTCCACACATCATTCCACACATCATTCCACACAGCATTCCACACATCATTCCACACATCATTCCAAACCTCATTCCACATCTCATTCCACACCTCATTCCACATATGATTCCACGCATCATTCCACACATCATTCCACAATTCATTCCAAACCTCATTCTCAAGATCATTCCATACATCATTCCACACATCATTCCACACTTCGTTCTACACATCATTCCAAACATCATTCCACAGCTCATTCCAAACATCATTCCACACATCATTCCTCACATCATTCCACACATCATTCAATACATCATTCCACATATCGTTCCTCACATCATGCCACACATCATTCCACACCTCATTCCACACATCATGGCATAACATTCCTCACATCATTACACACGTCAATCCACACATCATTCCAAACAAGATTCCAAATATTATCCACTCCTCATTCCACATATCATTCCACGCAGCATTCCACATCTTATTCCACACCTCGTTCCACATATCATTCCACACATCTTTCCACACTTCATTCCACACATCATTCCACACATCAATCAATACAACATTCCACATATCATTTCACACATCATTCCACGCATCATTCCACATCTCATTCCACACATCATTCCACACATCATTCCACATCTCATTCCACACATCATTCCACACATCATTACACACACCTTTCCACATTTCATTTACTGTGTCATTCCATACATCATTCCACACATCATTCCAAACCACATTTCACACATCTTTCGACACTTCATTCCACACATCATTCCACACATCATTCCACACACCTTTCCACATTTCATTTACTGTGTCATTCCATACATCATTCCACACATCATTCCACACGTCATTCCACACATCATTCCACACATCATTTCACACATCATTCCACACATCATTCCAAACCTCATTCCACATCTCATTCCACACCTCATTCCACATAAGATTCCACGCATCATTCCACTCAACATTCCACAAATCATTCCACACCTCATTCCAAATATCATTCCACACATCATTCCACAAAACATTCCACACATCATTGCACACATCTTTGCACATATCATTCCACACCACAATCAGCACCTCATTCCACACATAATTCAAAACATCATTACATACATCATTCCACACATCATTCCACACATCATTCCACACATCATT
This sequence comes from Pristiophorus japonicus, assembly GCF_044704955.1. Classification (NCBI taxonomy): domain Eukaryota; kingdom Metazoa; phylum Chordata; class Chondrichthyes; family Pristiophoridae; genus Pristiophorus; species Pristiophorus japonicus. Next base: position 5,142,117 of record NW_027253106.1, on the reverse strand, counting down.
CCACACATCATTCCACATTTCATTTACCGTGTCATTCCATGCATCATTCCACACATCATTCCACACATCATTCCACACAGCATTCCACACATCCTTCCACACATCATTCCAAACCTCATTCCACATCTCATTCCACACCTCATTCCACATATGATTCCACGCATCATTCCACAAATCATTCCAAACCTCATTCCCAAGATCATTCCATACATCATTCCACGCATCATTCCACACTTCATTCTACACATCATTCCAAACATCATTCCACAGCTCATTCCAAACATCATTCCGCACATCATTCCACACCTCATTCCACAACCCATTCACGCATCATTACACACATCAATCCACACATCATTCCACACAGCATTCCACACATCATTCCAAACCTCATTCCGTACATCACTCCACACATTATTACACACATCATTCCACACATCTTTCCACACATCATTGAAAGATCATTCCATACCTCATTCCACACATCATTCCATAACATTCCACACATCATTACACACATCAATCCATACATCATTTCACACATCATTCCAGCTATCATTCGGTACATCATTCTACACATCATTCCACACATCATTCCAAACATCATTTCTCACATCATTCCACACATCATTCAATACATCATTCCACATATCGTTCCTCACATCATGCCACACATCATTCCACACCTCATTCCACACATCATGGCATAACATTCTCACATCATTACACACGTCAATCGACACATCATTCCAAACAAGATTCCAAATATTATACACTCCTGATTCCACATATCATTCCACGCAGCATTCCACATCTTATTCCACACCTCGTTCCACATATCATTCCACACATCTTTCCACACTTCATTCCACACATCATTCCTCACCTCATTCCACACATCATTCCACACATCAATCAATACAACATTCCACATATCATTTCGCACATCATTCCACGCATCATTCCACATCTCATTCCACACATCATTCCACACATCATTCCACATCTCATTCCACACCTCGTTCCACACATCATTCCACGCATCTTTCCACACTTCATGCCACACATCATTCCTCACTTCATTCCAAACATCATTCCACACATCATTCAAAACATCATTCCACATATCATTCCACATATCATTCCACGCATCATTCCACATCTCATTCCACACATCATTCCACACAGCATTCCACACCTCATTTCACACCTCGTTCCACACATCATTAAACACATCGTTCCACACAACATTCCACACATCATTCCACACATCATTCCACACATCATTCCACACATCTTTCCACACTTCGTTCCACACTTCATTCCACACATCATTCTACACATCATTCAACGCACCATTCCACATTTCATTTACCGCATCATTCCATTCAACATTCCACACGTCATTCCACACATCATTCCACGCATCATTCCACACATCAGTCCACACATCATTCCAAACCTCATTCCAAAGCTAATTCCACACCTCATTCCACATAACATTCCACACCTCATTCCACAACTCATTGCACACATCATTCCACAAAACATTCCTACACATCATTGAACACAACTTTCCACACTTCATTCCTCACCTCATTCCACACTTTATTCCACACATCATTCAACACATCATTCCACATATCATTCCACACATCATTCCACGCATCATTCCACATCTCATTCCACACATCATTTCACACATCATTCCACACCACATTCCACACATCATTCCATGTATCATTCCACACATCATTCCACAAATCATTCCACACAACATTCCACATTTCATTTACCGCGTCATTTCATACATCATTCCACACATCATTGCACACATCATTCCACACAGCATTCCACACAGCATTCCACACATCATTCCACACATCAATCCAAAGCTCATTCCACATCTCATTCCACACCTCCTTCCACATATGATTCCACGCAGCATTCCACACATCATTCCACTATCATTCCAAACCTCATTCCAAAGATCATTCCACGCCTCATTCCACATAACATTCCACACCGCATTCCACAACTCATTGCACACATCATTCCACAAAACATTCCACACATCATTGCACACATCTTTGCACACATCATTCCAAACCACATTCAGTACCTCATTCCACACATAATTCCAAACATCATTACATACATTATTGCAAACATCATTCCACACATCATTCCACACATTATTAAACACCTCATTCCACACATCATTCCAAACCTCATTCCCAACTCATTCCACACATCATTCCACTCATCTTTCAACACATCATTCCACATCTCATTCCACACATCAGTCCATACCTCATTCCACATCTCATTCCACACATCATTCCACACATCATTTCACACATCATTCCACATCTCATTCCACACATCATTCCACACAGCTTTCTACACCTCATTTCACACCTCGTTCCACACATCATTAAACGCATCATTCCAAACAACATTCCACACATCATTCAAGACATCATTCCACACATCATTCCACACATTTTTCCACACTTCATTCCACACTTCATCCCACACATCATTCCACACATCATTCCACGCACCATTACACATTTTATTTACAGCGTCATTCCATTCATCATTCCACACATCATTCCACACATCATTCCACGCATCATTCCACACATCATTCCACACATCATTCCAAACCTCATTCCAAAGCTCATTCCACATCTCATTCCACATAACATTCCACACCTCATTCCACAACTCATTGCACACATCATTCCACAAAACATTCCTACACATCATTGAAAACATCTTTCCACACTTCATTCCTCAGCTCATTCCAACATTATTCCACTCGTCATTCAACACATCATTCCACATATCATTCCACACATCATTCCACGCATCATTCCACATCTCATTCCACACATCATTTCACACATCATTCCGCACCACATTTCACACATCTTTCCACACTTCATTCCGCACATCATACCACACATCATTCCACACACCTTTCTACATTTCATTTACCGTGTCATTCCATACATCATTCCACACATCATTCCACACGTCATTCCACACATCATTCCACATATCATTTCACACATCATTCCACACATCATTCCAAACCTCATTCCACATCTCATTCCTCACCTTATTCCACATATGATTCCACGCATCATTCCAGTCAACATTCCACAAATCATTCCACACCTCATTCCAAATATCATTCCACACATCATTCCACAAAACATTCCAAACATCATTGCACACATCCTTGCACACATCATTCCACACCACAATCAGCACCTCATTCCACACATAATTCAAAGCATCATTACATACATCATTCCACACATCATTCCACACATCATTCCAAATTTCATTTTCCGTGTCATTCCATGCATCATTCCACACATCATTCCACACATCATTCCAAACATCATTCGACACAGCATTCCACACATCATTCCACACATCATTCCAAACCTCATTCCACATCTCATTCCACACCTCATTCCACATATGATTCCACGCATCATTCCACACATCATTCCACAAATCATTCCAAACCTAATTCTCAAGATCATTCCATACATCATTCCACACATCATTCCACACTTCGTTCTACACATCATTCCAAACATCATTCACAGCTCATTCCAAACATCATTCCACACATCATTCCACACCTCATTCCACAACCCATTCACGCATCATTACTCACATCAATCCACACATCATTCCACACATCATTCCTCACATCATTCCAAACATCATTCCATACATCATTCCACACATTATTACACACATCATTCCACACATATTTCCACACATCATTGACAGATAATTCCATACCTCTATCCACACGTCATTCCATAACATTCCACAAAACATTACACACATCAATCCACACATCATTCCACACATCATTCCACATATCATTCCAAACATCATTCAACACATCATTCCACACATCATTCCAGATATCATTCGGTACATCATTCCACACATCATTTAATACATCATTCTACACATCATTCCACACATCATTCCAAACATCATTCCTCACATCATTCCACACATCATTCAATACATCATTCCACATATCGTTCCACACATCATGCCACACATCATTCCACACCTCATTCCACACATCATGGCATAACATTCCTCACATCATTACACACGTCAATCCACACATCATTCCAAACAAGATTCCAAATATTATCCACTCCGCATTCCACATATCATTCCACGCAGCATTCCACATCTTATTCCACACCTCGTTCCACATATCATTCCACACATCTTTCCACACTTCATTCCACACATCATTCCTCACCTCATTCCACACATGATTACACACATCAATCAATACAACATTCCACATATCATTTCACACATCATTCCACGCATCATTCCACATCTCATTCCACACATCATTCCACACATCATTCCACAACTCATTTCACACCTCGTTCCACACATCATTAAACACATCTTTCCACACAAAATTCCACACATCATTCCACACATCATTCCACACAAAATTCCACGCATCATTCCACATCTCATTCCACACATCATTTCACACATCATTCCACAACAAATTTCACACATCTTTGCACACTTCATTCCACACATCATTCCACACATCATTCCACACACCTTTCCACATTTCATTTACTGTGTCATTCCATACATCATTCCACACATCATTCCACACGTCATTCCACACATCATTCCACACATCATTTCACACATCATTCCACACATCATTCCACACGTCATTCCACATATGATTCCACGCATCATTCCACTCAACATTCCACAAATCATTCCACACCTCATTCCAAATATCATTCCACACATCATTCCACAAAACATTCCACACTTCATTGCACACATCTTTGCACACATCATTCCACACCACAATCAGCACCTCATTCCACACATAATTCAAAACATAATTACATACATCATTCCACACATCATTCCACACATCATTCCAAATATTATCCACTCCTCATTCCACATATCATTCCACGCATCATTCCACATCTCATTCCACACCTCGTTCCACATATCATTCCACACATCTTTCCACACTTCATTCCACACATCATTCCTCACCTCATTCCACACATCATTCCACTATCATTCCAAACATCATTCCGTACATCATTCCACACATTATTACACACATCATTGCACACATCTTTCCACACATCATTGACAGATCATTCCATACCTCATTCCACACATCATTCCATAACATTCCACACATCATTACACACATCAATCCACACATCATTCCACACATCATTCCACATATCATTCCAAACATCATTCCACACATCATTCCACTCATCATTCCAGATATCATTCGGTACATCATTCCACACATCATTCAATACATCATTCTACACAGCATTCCACACATCATTCCAAACATCATTCCTCACAGCATTCCAGACATCATTCAATACATCATTCCACATATCGTTCCACACATCATGCCACACATCATTTCACACCTCATTCCACACATCATGCCATAACATTCCACACATCATTCCACAAATCATTCCACATTTCATTTACCGCGTCATTCCATACATCATTCCACACATCATTCCACACAGCATTCCACACAGCATTCCACACATCATTCCACACATCATTCTAAAACTCATTCCACATCTCATTCCACACCTCCTTCCACATATGATTCCACGCAGCATTCCACACATCATTCCACTATCATTCCAAACCTCATTCCAAAGTTCATTCCACACCTCATTCCACATAACATTCCACACCTCATTCCACAACTCATTGCACACATCATTCCACAAAACATTCCACACATCATTGCACGCATCTTTGAACCCATCATTCCAAACCATATTCAGTACCTCATTCCACATATAATTCCAAACATCATTACATACATTATTGCAAACATCATTCCACACAGCATTCCACACATCATTCCACACATCATTCCACACATCAGTCCAAACCTCATTCCCAACTCATTCCACACATCATTCCACTCATCTTTCAACACCTCATTCCCAACTCATTCCACACATCAGTCCACACCTCATTCCACATCTCATTCCACACATCATTCCACACATCATTCCACATCTCATTCCACACATCATTCCACACAGCATTCCACAGCTCATTTCACACGTCGTTCCAAACATCATTAAACGCATCATTCCACACAACATTCCACACATCATTCAACACATAATTTCACACATCATTCCACACATTTTTCCACACTTCATTCCACACTTCATTCCACACATCATTCCACACATCATTCCACACACCATTCCACATTTCATTTACGGCGTCATTCCATTCATCATTCCACACATCATTCCACATATCATCGTACGCATCATTCCACACATCATTCCTCACTGCATTCCAAACCTCATTCCAAAGATCATTCCACACCTCATTCCACATAACATTCCACACCTCATTCCACAATTCATACACACAACATTCCACAAAACATTCCACACATCATTGCACACATCTTTCCACACATCATTCCTCACCTCATTCCACACGTTATTCCACACATCATTCAAAACATCATTCCACATATAATTCTGCACATCATTCCAAACATCATTCCACATCTCATTCCAAACATCATTCCACACATCAGTCCACACCTCATTCCACAACTCATTCACGCATCATTACACACATCAATCCACACATCATTCCACACATCATTCCACACATCATTCCACACATCATCCCAAACATCATTCCATACATCATTACACACATCATTCCACACATCTTTCCACACATCAATGACAGATCATTCCATACATCATTCTACAGATAATTCCATAACATTCCACACATCATTACTCACATGAATCCACACATCATTCCAAAAATCATTCCACACATCATTCCAAACATCATTCCACACATCATTCCACACATCATTCCAGATATCATTCGACACATCATTCCACACATCATTCCAGATATCATTCCACACATCATTCCACACATCATTCCAAACATCATTCCTCACATCATTCCATAAATCATTCAATACATCATTCCACATATCATTCCACACATCATGCCACACATCATTCCACACCTCATTCCACACATCATGCCATAACATTCCACACATCATTACACACGTCAATCCACACATCATGCCACACATCATTCCACACCTCATTCCAAACATCATTCCACACCTCATTCCACACAACATTCCATCACATTCCACAGATCATTGCAGACATCAATCCACAAAACATTCCACACATCATTGCACACATCTTTCCACACATCATTCCTCACCTCATTCCACACATTATTCCACACATCATTCAGCACATCATATCACATATCATTCCACATATCATTCCACGCATCATTCCACATCTCATTCCACACATCATTCCACACACCATTCCACATTTCATTTACCGTGTCATTCCATACATTATTCCAAACATCACTCCTCATTCCACATATCATTCCACGCATCGTTGCACATCTCATTCCACATATCATTCGACACATCATTCCACACGTCATTCCACGCCTCATTCTACATATGATTCACGCATCATTCCACACATCATTCCACAAATCATTCCAAACCTCATTCCAAAGATCATTCCACACCTCATTCCACATATCATTCCACACATCATTCCACAAATCATTGCAAACTTCATTCCACACATCATTCCACACAACATTCTACACCACATTACGCACGTCATTCCACAACTAATTCCACACAACATTCCAAACATCATTCAACACATCATTCCACACTTAATTCTACACATCATTCCGCACATCATTCCACACATCAATCCACACCTCATTCCACAACTCATTCACACATCATTCCACACATCAATCCACACAGAATTCTTCGTATGATTCCACACATCATTCCACACTTAATTCTACACATAATTCCACATGTCATTCAATGCATCATTCAAAATATAAATCCACAACTCATTCCACACATCGTACCACACATCATTCCACAAAGCATTCCAAATATCATTCCACACCTCATTCTATATCTCATACCACACATCATTCAACAACTCATTCCACAAATCATTCCACACATCATTCCACACAGCATTCCACACAGCATTCCACACAGCATTCCACACATCATTCCACACATCATTCCAAAGCTCATTCCACATCTCATTCCACATATGATTCCACGCATCATTCCACACATCATTCCACTGTCATTCCAAAGATCATTCCACACCTCATTCCACATAACATTCCACACCTCATTCCACAACTCATTGCACACATCATTCCACAAAACATTCCACACTTCATTCAACACATCATTCCAAACATCATTCCACACCTCATTCCAAACATCATTCCACACATCATTCCACACCTCATTCCACAACTCATTCACACATCATTCCACACATCAATCCACACATCATTCCACACATCATTCCACACATCTTTCCAAACATCATTCCACACCTCATTCCACAACTCATTGCACACATTATTCCACAAAACATTCCACACTTCATTCAACACATCATTCCAAACATCATTCCACACCTCATTCAACATATCATTCCACGCATCATTCCACACATCATTCCACACAGCATTCCACATATCATTCCACACATCATTCAATATATAATTCCACATATCTTTACACACATCATTCCAAACATCATTCCACATCACATTCCACATAACATTCCACACATCATTCCACACATCATTCCTCACCTGATTCCACACATCATTCCACACATCATTCAATATATCATTCCACATATCTTTCCACACATCATTCCACACATCATTTCACACATCATTCCACACAGCATTCCACACATCATTCCACAGTTCATTCCACACATCGTTCCTCAGCTCATTCCACACATCATTCCACACATCATTCAATACATCATTCTACATATCATTCCACACATCATTCCACACATCATTTCACACATCATTCCACACTTCATTATATACATCGTTCCTCACCTCATTCCACACACATTCCAAACATCATTCAATACATCATTCCACATAAAATTCCACACATCATTACACACATCAATCCACACACCATTCCAAACAACATTCCTAATATTATCCACTCCTCATTCCACATATCATTCCACACATCATTCCACACATCTTTCCACACATCTTACCACACTTCATGCCACACATCAGTCCTCACCTCATTCCACACATCATTCCACACATCATTGAAGACATCATTCGTCACATCATTCCACACATCATTCCACGCATCATTCCACCACTCATTCCACACATCATTCCACATATCATTCCACACTTCATTCCACACATCGTTCCAAACATCATTCCACACATCTTGCCAGACAACATTCCAGCCATCATTCCACACATCATTCCACACTTCATTCCACAGCTCATTCCACATCGCCTTCCACAACTCATTCCACATATCATTCCACACATCATTCCACAAATCATTGCAAACATCATTCCACACATCATTCTACACCACATTACGCACCTCATTCCAAAACTAATCCCACACAACATTCCAAACATCATTCAACACATCATTCCACACTTAATTCTACACATCTTTCCGCACATCATTCCACACATCATTCCACACCTCATTCCACAACTCATTCACACATCATTCCACACATCAATCCACACATCATTCCTCATATGATTCCACACATCATCCCACACATCATTCCATACATCATTACTCACCTCATTCCACACATCATTCAATGCATCATTCCAAATATAAATCCACAACTCATTCCACACATCATTCCACGCATCATTCAACAACATTCCACACATCATTCCACACTTCATTCCACACATCAGTCCATACCTCATTCCACACCTCATTCCACACATCATTATACACATCATTCCAAACAGCATTCCACACCTTCTTCCACATAACATTACACACATCATTCCACAAATCATTTCACACATCATTCCAGATATCATTCGACACATCATTCGACACATCATTCCACACATCATTCCTCATATCATTCCACAACATTCCACACATCATTCCACACTTCATTCCACACATCAGTCCATACCTCATTCCACACATCATTCCACGCATCATTCCAAACAGCATGCAACACATCATTGCATACATCCTTCCACACCTCATTCAACACATCATACCACTCATCATTCCACACAGTATTCCAAATATCATTCCACACCTCATTCCACATCTCATACCACACACCATTCCAGTCCGCATTCCACAGCTCATTCCTCACATCATTCCACACATCATCCACATAACATTCGACACCTCATTCCACACATCATTCCAAAACATTCCACACGTCATTCCACACATCATTCCAGATATCATTCCACACATCATTCCACTTATCAGTCCATACCTCATTCCACTCCGCATTCCTCATAAAATTTCACGCATCATTCCACACATCATTCCAAGCATCATTACATACATCATTCAACACAACATTCCACACGTCATTACCGCACATCATTCCACATATCATCCCACAACTCATTTCACACATCATTCCACACCTCATTCCATGCATCATTCCATGCATCATTCCACATCCATTCCACAACTCAATAACACATCATTCCACACCTAAATTGCACACGTCATTCCAAACATCATTCCAAGCCTCATTCCACACCTCATTCCACACCTCATTCCACACATCATTCCACAGATCATTGCACACACCATTCCACACATCAATCCACACATCATTCCACACTTCAGTCCATAGCTCATTCCACACCTCGTTGCACACCTCATTCCACACATCATTCTATACAGCATTCCACACATCATTCCACACATCATTCCAAACATCATTCCGCACATCATTCCACACATAATTCCAGATATCATTCGGCACATCATTTCACACATCATTCCACACTTCATTCCAAGCAACATTCCTCACCGAATTCCACTCATCATTCGACACATCATTCAATACATAATTACACATAACATTCCACACATCATTCCACACATCATTCCACACTTCATTCCACACATCATTCCTCACCTCATTCCACTCATCATTCCACACAGCATTCAATACATCATTCCACACCTCATTCCACATAACATTCCACACATCACTCCACACATCATTCCACACATCATTCCACACCTCATTCCACACATCATTCCAGATATCATTCGTCAGATCATTCCATACATCATTCCAGATATCATTCGACACATAATTCGACAAAATCATTCCACACATCATTCCACAACATTCCACACTTCATTCCACACATCATTCCACAAATCAGTCCATACATCATTCGACACCTCATTCCACACATCATTCCACACATCATTCCACACGTCATTCCACACATCATTTCAAACATCATTCCACACCTCATACCACATAACATTCCACACATCATTCCACACATCATTCCATACATTATTCCACACATCATTTCTAAACTCATTCCACACATCTTCCCACACTTCATTCCACACATCATTCCACACAGCATTACATACACCATTCCACATTTCATTCCACGCGTCATTCCATACTTCATTCCACACATCAATCCACTCATCATTCCACACTTTAGTCCACACACAATTCCACACATCATTCCACACATCATTCCACACCTCATTCCACATCTCATTCCACACCTCATTCCACAACTAATTCCACACAACATTTCAAACATCATTCAACACATCATTCCACACTTAATTCTACACATCATTCCGCACATCATTCCACACATCATTCCACACCTCATTCAACAACTCATTCACACATCATTCCACACATCAATCCACACATCATTCCTCGTATGATTCCACACATCATTCCACACTTAATTCTACACATCATTCCACACGTCATTCAATGCATCATTCCAAATATAAATCCACAACTCATTCCACACATCATTCCACGCATCATTCCACACAGCATGCAACACATCGTTGCATACATCATTCCACACATCAATCCACACCTCATTCAACACATCATACCACACATCATTCCACAAAGCATTCCAAATATCATTCCACATCTCATTCCATATCTCATACCACACATCATTCAACAACTCATTCCACACATCATTCCACACATCATTCTACATAGCATTCCACAAATCATTCCACACCTCATTCCACACATCATTCAACAACATTCCACACATCATTCCACACATCAATCCACACATCATTCCACAAATCCTTCAATACAACATTCCACATATCATTCCACACATCATTCCACGCATCATTCCACATCTCATTCCGCAAATCATTCCACACATCATTCCACAACTCATTTCACACCTCGTTCCACACATCATTAAACAGATCTTTCCACACAACATTCCACACATCATTCGACACATCATTCCACATCACATTCCACATAACATTCCACACATCATTCCACACATCATTCGACACATCATTCCACACATCATTCCACACAGCATTCCACACAGCATTCCACACAGCATTCCACACATCATTCCACACATCATTCCAAAGCTCATTCCACATCTCATTCCACATATGATTCCAAGCATCATTCCACAAATCATTCCACTATCATTCCAAAGATCATTCCGCACCTCATTCCACATAACATTCCACACCTCATTCCACAACTCATTTCACACATCATTCCACAAAACATTCCACACTTCATTCAACACATCATTCCAAACATCATTCCACACCTCATTCCAAACATCATTCCACACATCATTCCACACCTCATTCCACAACTCATTCACACATCATTCCACACATCAATCCATACATCATTCCACACATCATTCCACACATCATTCCAAACATCATTCCACACCTCATTCCACATAACATTCCACGCATCATTCCACACGTCATTTCACACCTCATTCCGCACATCATTCCACACATCATTCCACACATCATTCCAAGCGTCATTCCAAACAACATTCCAAATATCATCCACTCCTCATTCTACATATCTTTCCACGCATCATTGCACGTCTCATTCCACACATCATTCGACACATCATTCCAGACGTCATTTCACACCTCATTCCACACATCATTCCACATAGCATTTCACACATCATTCCACATATCATTCAACACCTCTCTCCACACATCATTCCACACCTCATTCCACATATCATTCTACGCATCATTCCACACGTCATTCTACACGTCATTCCACATGTCATTCCACGCCTCATTCCACACATCATTCCACACGTCATTCTACAAATCATTCCACACATGATTCCACAACTCATTTCACACCTCATTCCAAACATCATTCTAAACAACATTCAACACATCATTCCACGCATCATTCCACATATCATTCCACAACATTACACATCATTCCACATATCATTCCACACACCAGTCCATACCGCATTCCACATCTCATTCCACACACCATTCCACACATCATTCCACACTTTATTCCACACATCATTCCAAACATCTATCCAGATATCATTCGACACATCATTCCACACATCATTCCAAACATCATTCCACATCACATTCCACATAACATTCCACACATCATTCCACACATAATTCCTCACCTCATTCCACACATCATTCCACACATCATTCCACACATCTTTCCACACATCTTACCACACTTCATTCAACACATCAGTCCTCACCTCATTCCACACATCATTCCACACATTATTGAAGACATCATTCCTCACATCATTCCACACATCATTCCACGCATCATTCCACACCACATTCCACACCTCATTCCACATATAATTCAAAACATCTTTGCATACATCATTCCACACATCATTCCACACATCATTCCAAACCTCATTCCATACATCATTCCACACATCATTCCACACGTCATTCTACACGTCATTCCACATGTCATTCCACACCTCATTCCACACATCATTCCACACGTTATTCTACAAATCATTCCACACATGATTCCACAACTCATTCCACACATCATTCCACACATCATTCCAAACAACGTTCAACACATCATTCCACGCATCATTCCACACATCATTCTGCAACATTCAACACATCATTCCACACATCATTCCACACACCAGTCCTTACCGCATTCCACATCTCATTCCACACATCATTCCACACATCATTCCACACGTCATTCCACACATCATTCCAAACATCTATCCAGATATCATTCGACACATCATTCCACACATCATTCCAAACATCATTCCACATCACATTCCACATAACATTCCACACATCATTCCACACATCGTTCCTCACCTCATTCCACACATCATTCCACACATCATTCCACACATCTTTCCACACATCTTACCACACTTCATTCCACACATCAGTCCTCACCTCATTCCACACATCATTCCACACATCATTGAAGACATCATTCATCACATCATTCCACACATCATTCCACGCATCATTCCACACCACATTCCACACCTCATTCCACACATAATTCAAAACATCTTTGCATACATCGTTCCACACCTCATTCCACACTGCATTCCACACCTCATTCCACACATCATTCCATACGTCATTCCTCACCTCATTCCACAAATCATTCCACACATCATTCCACAGATCATTCCACACATCATTCCACGTATCATTCCACACCACATTCCACACCTCATTCCACACATAATTCAAAAAATCATTGCATACATCATTCCACACATCATTCCACACACCAGTCCTTACCGCATTCCACATCTCATTCCACACATCATTCCACACATCATTCCACACGTCATTCCACATGTCATTCCACACCTCATTCCACACATCATTCCACACGTCATTCTACAAATCATTCCACACATGATTCCACAACTCATTTCACACCTCATTCCAAACATCATTCCAAACAACATTCAACACATCATTCCACGCATCATTCCACACATCATTCCACAACATTCCACACATCATTCCACACACCAGTCCATACCGCATTCCACATCTCATTCGACACATCATTCCACACATCATTCCACACGTCATTCCACACATCATTCCAAACACCTATCCAGATATCATTCGACACATCATTCCACACATCATTCCAAACATCATTCCACGTCACATTCCACATAACATTCCACACATCATTCCACACATCATTCCTCACCTCATTCCACACATCATTCCACACATCATTCCACACATCTTTCCACACATCTTACCACACTTCATTCCACACATCAGTCCTCACCTCATTCCACACATCATTCCACACATCATTGAAGACATCATTCCTCACATCATTCCACACATCATTCCACGCATCATTCCACACCACATTCCACACCACATTCCACACATAATTCAAAACATCTTTGCATACACCATTCCACACATCATTCCACACATCATTCCACACGTCATTCTACACGTCATTCCACATGTCATTCCACTCCTCATTCCACACATCATTCCACACGTTATTCTACAAATCATTCCACACATGATTCCACAACTCATTCCACACATCATTCCACACATCATTCCATACAACGTTCAACACATCATTCCACGCATCATTCCACACATCATTCTACAACATTCCACACATCATTCCACACATCATTCCACACACCAGTCCTTACCGCATTCCACATCTCATTCCACACATCATTCCACACATCATTCCACACGTCATTCCACACATCATTCCAAACATCTATCCAGATATCATTCGACACATCATTCCACACATCATTCCAAACATCATTCCACATCACATTCCACATAACATTCCACACATCATTCCACACATCATTCCTCACCTCATTCCACACATCATTCCACACATCATTCCACACATCTTTCCACACATCTTACCACACTTCATTCCACACATCAGTCCTCACCTCATTCCACACATCATTCCGCACATCATTGAAGACGTCATTCGTCACATCATTCCACACATCATTCCACGCATCATTCCACACAACATTCCACACCTCATTCCACACATAATTCAAAACATCTTTGCATACATCGTTCCACACCTCATTCCACACAGCATTCCACACCTCATTCCACACATCATTCCATACGTCATTCCTCACCTCATTCCACAAATCATTCCACACATCATTCCACAGATCATTCCACACATCATTCCACGTATTATTCCACACCACATTCCACACCTCATTCCGCACATAATTCAAAACATCATTGCATACATCATTCCACACATCATTCCACACATCATTCCAAACCTCATTCCACATATCATTCCACACATCATTCCACACGTCATTATACACGTCATTCCACATGTCATTCCACACCTCATTCCACACATCATTCCACACGTCAATCTACAAATCATTCCACACATGATTCCACAACTCATTTCACACCTCATTCCAAACATCATTCCAAACAACATTCAACACATCATTCCACGCATCATTCCACACATCATTCCACAACATTCCACACATCATTCCACACATCATTCCACACACCAGTCCATACCGCATTCCACATCTCATTCGACACATCATTCCACACATCACTCCACACGTCATTCCACACATCATTCCAAACATCTATCCAGATAACATTCGACACATCATTCCACACATCATTCCAAACATCATTCCACATCACATTCCACATAACATTCCACACATCATTCCACACATAATTCCTCACCTCGTTCCACACATCATTCCACACATCATTCCACACATCTTTCCACAAATCTTACCACACTTCATTCAACACATCAGTCCTCACCTCATTCCACACATCATTCCACACATTATTGAAGACATCATTCCTCACATCATTCCACACATCATTCCACGCATCATTCCACACCACATTCCACACCTCATTCCACACATAATTCAAAACATCTTTGCATACATCATTCCACACATCATTCCACACATCATTCCACACACCAGTCCATACCGCATTCCACATCTCATTCCACACATCATTCCACACATCATTCCACACGTCATTCCACACATCATTCCAAACACCTATCCAGATATCATTCGACACATCATTCCACACATCATTCCCAACATCATTCCACATCACATTCCACATAACATTCCACACATCATTCCACAAATCATTCCTCACCTCATTCCACACATCATTCCACACATCATTCCACACATCTTTCCACACATCTTACCACACTTCATTCCAAACATCAGTCCTCACCTCATTCCACACATCATTCCACACATCATTGAAGACATCATTCCTCACATCATTCCACACATCATTCCACACATCATTCCAAACCTCATTCCACACATCATTCCACACATCATTCCACACGTCATTCTACACGTCATTCCACATGTCATTCCACACCTCATTCCACACATCATTCCACACGTCATTCTACAAATCATTCCACACATGATTCCACAACTCATTCCACACATCATTCCACACATCATTCCAAACAACATTCAACACATCATTCCACGCATCATTCCACACATCATTGTACAACATTCCACACATCATTCCACACATCATTCCACACATCAGTCCATACCGCATTCCACATCTCATTCCACAGATCATTCCACACATCATTCCAAACGTCATTCCACACATCATTCCAAACATCTATCCAGATATCATTCGACACATCATTCCACACATCATTCCAAACATCATTCCAAACATCATTCCACATCACATTCCACATAACATTCCACACATCATTCCACACATCATTCCTCACCTCATTCCACACATCATTCCACACATCATTCAATATATCATTCCACATATCTTTCCACACATCATTCACACATCATTCCACACAGCATTCCACACATCATTCCACACTTCATTCCACATATCGTTCCTCAGCTCATTCCACACATCATTCCAAACATCATTCAATACATCATTCCACATAACATTCCACACATCATTACACACATCAATCCACACATCATTCCAAACAACATTCCTAATATTATCCACTCCTCATTCCACATATCATTCCACACATCATTCCACACACCTTTCCACACATCTTACCACACTTCATTCCAAACATCAGTCCTCACCTCATTACACACATCATTCCACACCTCAGTGAAGACATCATTCCTCACATCATTCCACACATCATTCCACGCATCATTCCATCACTCATTCCACACGTCATTCCACATATCATTCCACACCTCATTCCACACCTCGTTCCACACATCATTCCACACATCTTGCTAGACAACATTCCAGCCATCATTCCACAGATCATTCCACATCGCCTTCCACAACTCATTTCACATATCATTCCACACATCATTCCACAAATCATTGCAAACATCATTCCACACATCATTCCACACTTAATTCTACACATCATTCCGCACATCATTCCACACATCATTCCACACCTCATTCCACAACTCATTCACACATCATTCCTCACATCAATCCACACATCATTCCTCATATGATTCCACACATCATCCCACACATCATTCCATACATCATTACTCACCTCATTCCACACATCATTCAATGCATCATTCCAAATATAAATCCACAACCCTTTCCACACATCATTCCACGCATCATTCAAAAACATTCCACACATCATTCCACACTTCATTCCACACATCAGTCCATACCTCATTCCACACCTCATTCCACACATCATTATACACATCATTCCAAACAGCATTCCACACCTTATTCCACATAACATTCCACACATCATTCCACAAATCATTTCACACATCATTCCAGATATCATTCGACACATCATTCGACACATCATTCCACACATCATTCCACATATCATTCCACAACATTCCACACATCATTCCACACTTCATTCCACACATTAGTCCATACCTCATTCCACACCTCATTCCACACATAATTCCACACATCATTCCACAAAGCATTCCAAATATCATTCCACATCTCATTCCATATCTCATACCACACATCATTCAACAACTCATTCCACACATCATTCCACACATCATTCTACATAGCATTCCACAAATCATTCCACACCTCATTCCACACATCATTCAACAACATTCCACACATCATTCCACACATCAATCCACACATCATTCCACAAATCCTTCAATACAACATTCCACATATCATTCCACACATCATTCCACGCATCATTCCACATCTCATTCCGCAAATCATTTCACACATCATTCCACAACTCATTTCACACCTCGTTCCACACATCATTAAACAGATCTTTCCACACAACATTCCACACATCATTCGACACATCATTCCACATCACATTCCACATAACATTCCACACATCATTCCACACATCATTCGACACATCATTCCACACATCATTCCACACAGCATTCCACACAGCATTCCACACAGCATTCCACACATCATTCCACACATCATTCCAAAGCTCATTCCACATCTCATTCCACATATGATTCCAAGCATCATTCCACAAATCATTCCACTATCATTCCAAAGATCATTCCGCACCTCATTCCACATAACATTCCACACCTCATTCCACAACTCATTGCACACATCATTCCACAAAACATTCCACACTTCATTCAACACATCATTCCAAACATCATTCCACACCTCATTCCAAACATCATTCCACACATCATTCCACACCTCATTCCACAACTCATTCACACATCATTCCACACATCAATCCATACATCATTCCACACATCATTCCACACATCATTCCAAACATCATTCCACACCTCATTCCACATAACATTCCACGCATCATTCCACACGTCATTTCACACCTCATTCCGCACATCATTCCACACATCATTCCACACATCATTCCAAGCGTCATTCCAAACAACATTCCAAATATCATCCACTCCTCATTCTACATATCTTTCCACGCATCATTGCACGTCTCATTCCACACATCATTCGACACATCATTCCAGACGTCATTTCACACCTCATTCCACACATCATTCCACATAGCATTTCACACATCATTCCACATATCATTCAACACCTCTCTCCACACATCATTCCACACCTCATTCCACATATCATTCTACGCATCATTCCACACGTCATTCTACACGTCATTCCACATGTCATTCCACGCCTCATTCCACACATCATTCCACACGTCATTCTACAAATCATTCCACACATGATTCCACAACTCATTTCACACCTCATTCCAAACATCATTCTAAACAACATTCAACACATCATTCCACGCATCATTCCACATATCATTCCACAACATTCCACATCATTCCACACATCATTCCACACACCAGTCCATACCGCATTCCACATCTCATTCCACACACCATTCCACACATCATTCCACACTTTATTCCACACATCATTCCAAACATCTATCCAGATATCATTCGACACATCATTCCACACATCATTCCAAACATCATTCCACATCACATTCCACATAACATTCCACACATCATTCCACACATAATTCCTCACCTCATTCCACACATCATTCCACACATCATTCCACACATCTTTCCACACATCTTACGACACTTCATTCAACACATCAGTCCTCACCTCATTCCACACATCATTCCACACATTATTGAAGACATCATTCCTCACATCATTCCACACATCATTCCACGCATCATTCCACACCACATTCCACACCTCATTCCACATATAATTCAAAACATCTTTGCATACATCATTCCACAACTCATTCCACACATCATTCCACACATCATTCCAAACAACGTTCAACACATCATTCCACGCATCATTCCACACATCATTCTACAACATTCCACACATCATTCCACACATCATTCCACACACCAGTCCTTACCGCATTCCACATCTCATTCCACACATCATTCCACACATCATTCCACACGTCATTCCACACATCATTCCAAACATCTATCCAGATATCATTCGACACATCATTCCACACATCATTCCAAACATCATTCCACATCACATTCCACATAACATTCCACACATCATTCCACACATCGTTCCTCACCTCATTCCACACATCATTCCACACATCATTCCACACATCTTTCCACACATCTTACCACACTTCATTCCACACATCAGTCCTCACCTCATTCCACACATCATTCCACACATCATTGAAGACATCATTCGTCTCATCATTCCGCACATCATTCCACGCATCATTCCACACCACATTCCACACCTCATTCCACACATAATTCAAAACATCTTTGCATACATCGTTCCACACCTCATTCCACATTGCATTCCACACCTCATTCCACACATCATTCCATACGTCATTCCTCACCTCATTCCACAAATCATTCCACACATCATTCCACAGATCATTCCACACATCATTCCACGTATCATTCCACACCACATTCCACACCTCATTCCACACATAATTCAAAAAATCATTGCATACATCATTCCACACATCATTCCACACATCATTCCAAACCTCATTCCACATATCATTCCACACATCATTCCACACGTCATTACACACGTCATTCCACATGTCATTCCACACCTCATTCCACACATCATTCCACACGTCATTCTACAAATCATTCCACACATGATTCCACAACTCATTTCACACCTCATTCCAAACATCATTCCAAACAACATTCAACACATCATTCCACGCATCATTCCACACATCATTCCACAACATTCCACACATCATTCCACACACCAGTCCATACCGCATTCCACATCTCATTCGACACATCATTCCACACATCATTCCACACGTCATTCCACACATCATTCCAAACACCTATCCAGATATCATTCGACACATAATTCCACACATCATTCCAAACATCATTCCACGTCACATTCCACATAACATTCCACACATCATTCCACACATCATTCCTCACCTCATTCCACACATCATTCCACACATCATTCCACACATCTTTCCACACATCTTACCACACTTCATTCCACACATCAGTCCTCACCTCATTCCACACATCATTCCACACATCATTGAAGACATCATTCCTCACATCATTCCACACATCATTCCACGCATCATTCCACACCACATTCCACACCACATTCCACACATAATTCAAAACATCTTTGCATACACCATTCCACACATCATTCCACACATCATTCCACACGTCATTCTACACGTCATTCCACATGTCATTCCACTCCTCATTCCACACATCATTCCACACGTTATTCTACAAATCATTCCACACATGATTCCACAACTCATTCCACACATCATTCCACACATCATTCCATACAACGTTCAACACATCATTCCACGCATCATTCCACACATCATTCTACAACATTCCACACATCATTCCACACATCATTCCACACACCAGTCCTTACCGCATTCCACATCTCATTCCACACATCATTCCACACATCATTCCACACGTCATTCCACACATCATTCCAAACATCTATCCAGATATCATTCAACACATCATTCCACACATCATTCCAAACATCATTCCACATCACATTCCACATAACATTCCACAAATCATTCCACACATCATTCCTCACCTCATTCCACACATCATTCCACACATCATTCCACACATCTTTCCACACATCTTACCACACTTCATTCCACACATCAGTCCTCACCTCATTCCACACATCATTCCGCACATCATTGAAGACATCATTCGTCACATCATTCCACACATCATTCCACGCATCATTCCACACAACATTCCACACCTCATTCCACACATAATTCAAAACATCTTTGCATACATCGTTCCACACCTCATTCCACACAGCATTCCACACCTCATTCCACACATCATTCCATACGTCATTCCTCACCTCATTCCACAAATCATTCCACACATCATTCCACAGATCATTCCACACATCATTCCACGTATCATTCCACACCACATTCCACACCTCATTCCACACATAATTCAAAACATCATTGCATACATCATTCCACACATCATTCCACACATCATTCCAAACCTCATTCCACATATCATTCCACACATCATTCCACACGTCATTATACACGTCATTCCACATGTCATTCCACACCTCATTCCACACATCATTCCACACGTCAATCTACAAATCATTCCACACATGATTCCACAACTCATTTCACACCTCATTCCAAACATCATTCCAAACAACATTCAACACATCATTCCACGCATCATTCCACACATCATTCCACAACATTCCACACATCATTCCACACATCATTCCACACACCAGTCCATACCGCATTCCACATCTCATTCGACACATCATTCCACACATCACTCCACACGTCATTCCACACATCATTCCAAACATCTATCCAGATAACATTCGACACATCATTCCACACATCATTCCAAACATCATTCCACATCACATTCCACATAACATTCCACACATCATTCCACACATAATTCCTCACCTCGTTCCACACATCATTCCACACATCATTCCACACATCTTTCCACAAATCTTACCACACTTCATTCAACACATCAGTCCTCACCTCATTCCACACATCATTCCATACATTATTGAAGACATCATTCCTCACATCATTCCACACATCATTCCACGCATCATTCCACACCACATTCCACACCTCATTCCACACATAATTCAAAACATCTTTGCATACATCATTCCACACATCATTCCACACATCATTCCACACACCAGTCCATACCGCATTCCACATCTCATTCCACACATCATTCCACACATCATTCCACACGTCATTCCACACATCATTCCAAACACCTATCCAGATATCATTCGACACATCATTCCACACATCATTCCCAACATCATTCCACATCACATTCCACATAACATTCCACACATCATTCCACACATCATTCCTCACCTCATTCCACACATCATTCCACACATCATTCCACACATCTTTCCACACATCTTACCACACTTCATTCCAAACATCAGTCCTCACCTCATTCCACACATCATTCCACACATCATTGAAGACATCATTCCTCACATCATTCCACACATCATTCCACACGTCATTCTACACGTCATTCCACATGTCATTCCACACCTCATTCCACACATCATTCCACACGTCATTCTACAAATCATTCCACACATGATTCCACAACTCATTCCACACATCATTCCACACATCATTCCAAACAACATTCAACACATCATTCCACGCATCATTCCACACATCATTGTACAACATTCCACACATCATTCCACACATCATTCCACACATCAGTCCATACCGCATTCCACATCTCATTCCACAGATCATTCCACACATCATTCCAAACGTCATTCCACACATCATTCCAAACATCTATCCAGATATCATTCGACACATCATTCCACACATCATTCCAAACATCATTCCAAACATCATTCCACATCACATTCCACATAACATTCCACACATCATTCCACACATCATTCCTCACCTCATTCCACACATCATTCCACACATCATTCAATATATCATTCCACATATCTTTCCACACATCATTCACACATCATTCCACACAGCATTCCACACATCATTCCACACTTCATTCCACATATCGTTCCTCAGCTCATTCCACACATCATTCCAAACATCATTCAATACATCATTCCACATAACATTCCACACATCATTACACACATCAATCCACACATCATTCCAAACAACATTCCTAATATTATCCACTCCTCATTCCACATATCATTCCACACATCATTCCACACACCTTTCCACACATCTTACCACACTTCATTCCAAACATCAGTCCTCACCTCATTACACACATCATTCCACACCTCAGTGAAGACATCATTCCTCACATCATTCCACACATCATTCCACGCATCATTCCATCACTCATTCCACACGTCATTCCACATATCATTCCACACCTCATTCCACACCTCGTTCCACACATCATTCCACACATCTTGCTAGACAACATTCCAGCCATCATTCCACAGATCATTCCACATCGCCTTCCACAACTCATTTCACATATCATTCCACACATCATTCCACAAATCATTGCAAACATCATTCCACACATCATTCCACACTTAATTCTACACATCATTCCGCACATCATTCCACACATCATTCCACACCTCATTCCACAACTCATTCACACATCATTCCTCACATCAATCCACACATCATTCCTCATATGATTCCACACATCATCCCACACATCATTCCATACATCATTACTCACCTCATTCCACACATCATTCAATGCATCATTCCAAATATAAATCCACAACCCTTTCCACACATCATTCCACGCATCATTCAAAAACATTCCACACATCATTCCACACTTCATTCCACACATCAGTCCATACCTCATTCCACACCTCATTCCACACATCATTATACACATCATTCCAAACAGCATTCCACACCTTATTCCACATAACATTCCACACATCATTCCACAAATCATTTCACACATCATTCCAGATATCATTCGACACATCATTCGACACATCATTCCACACATCATTCCACATATCATTCCACAACATTCCACACATCATTCCACACTTCATTCCACACATTAGTCCATACCTCATTCCACACCTCATTCCACACATAATTCCACACATCATTCCACAAAGCATTCCAAATATCATTCCACATCTCATTCCATATCTCATACCACACATCATTCAACAACTCATTCCACACATCATTCCACACATCATTCTACATAGCATTCCACAAATCATTCCACACCTCATTCCACACATCATTCAACAACATTCCACACATCATTCCACACATCAATCCACACATCATTCCACAAATCCTTCAATACAACATTCCACATATCATTCCACACATCATTCCACGCATCATTCCACATCTCATTCCGCAAATCATTTCACACATCATTCCACAACTCATTTCACACCTCGTTCCACACATCATTAAACAGATCTTTCCACACAACATTCCACACATCATTCGACACATCATTCCACATCACATTCCACATAACATTCCACACATCATTCCACACATCATTCGACACATCATTCCACACATCATTCCACACAGCATTCCACACAGCATTCCACACAGCATTCCACACATCATTCCACACATCATTCCAAAGCTCATTCCACATCTCATTCCACATATGATTCCAAGCATCATTCCACAAATCATTCCACTATCATTCCAAAGATCATTCCGCACCTCATTCCACATAACATTCCACACCTCATTCCACAACTCATTGCACACATCATTCCACAAAACATTCCACACTTCATTCAACACATCATTCCAAACATCATTCCACACCTCATTCCAAACATCATTCCACACATCATTCCACACCTCATTCCACAACTCATTCACACATCATTCCACACATCAATCCATACATCATTCCACACATCATTCCACACATCATTCCAAACATCATTCCACACCTCATTCCACATAACATTCCACGCATCATTCCACACGTCATTTCACACCTCATTCCGCACATCATTCCACACATCATTCCACACATCATTCCAAGCGTCATTCCAAACAACATTCCAAATATCATCCACTCCTCATTCTACATATCTTTCCACGCATCATTGCACGTCTCATTCCACACATCATTCGACACATCATTCCAGACGTCATTTCACACCTCATTCCACACATCATTCCACATAGCATTTCACACATCATTCCACATATCATTCAACACCTCTCTCCACACATCATTCCACACCTCATTCCACATATCATTCTACGCATCATTCCACACGTCATTCTACACGTCATTCCACATGTCATTCCACGCCTCATTCCACACATCATTCCACACGTCATTCTACAAATCATTCCACACATGATTCCACAACTCATTTCACACCTCATTCCAAACATCATTCTAAACAACATTCAACACATCATTCCACGCATCATTCCACATATCATTCCACAACATTCCACATCATTCCACACATCATTCCACACACCAGTCCATACCGCATTCCACATCTCATTCCACACACCATTCCACACATCATTCCACACTTTATTCCACACATCATTCCAAACATCTATCCAGATATCATTCGACACATCATTCCACACATCATTCCAAACATCATTCCACGTCACATTCCACATAACATTCCACACATCATTCCACACATCATTCCTCACCTCATTCCACACATCATTCCACACATCATTCCACACATCTTTCCACACATCTTACCACACTTCATTCAACACATCAGTCCTCACCTCATTCCACACATCATTCCACACATTATTGAAGACATCATTCCTCACATCATTCCACACATCATTCCACGCATCATTCCACACCACATTCCACACCTCATTCCACATATAATTCAAAACATCTTTGCATACATCATTCCACAACTCATTCCACACATCATTCCACACATCATTCCAAACAACGTTCAACACATCATTCCACGCATCATTCCACACATCATTCTACAACATTCCACACATCATTCCACACATCATTCCACACACCAGTCCTTACCGCATTCCACATCTCATTCCACACATCATTCCACACATCATTCCACACGTCATTCCACACATCATTCCAAACATCTATCCAGATATCATTCGACACATCATTCCACACATCATTCCAAACATCATTCCACATCACATTCCACATAACATTCCACACATCATTCCACACATCGTTCCTCACCTCATTCCACACATCATTCCACACATCATTCCACACATCTTTCCACACATCTTACCACACTTCATTCCACACATCAGTCCTCACCTCATTCCACACATCATTCCACACATCATTGAAGACATCATTCGTCTCATCATTCCGCACATCATTCCACGCATCATTCCACACCACATTCCACACCTCATTCCACACATAATTCAAAACATCTTTGCATACATCGTTCCACACCTCATTCCACATTGCATTCCACACCTCATTCCACACATCATTCCATACGTCATTCCTCACCTCATTCCACAAATCATTCCACACATCATTCCACAGATCATTCCACACATCATTCCACGTATCATTCCACACCACATTCCACACCTCATTCCACACATAATTCAAAAAATCATTGCATACATCATTCCACACATCATTCCACACATCATTCCAAACCTCATTCCACATATCATTCCACACATCATTCCACACGTCATTACACACGTCATTCCACATGTCATTCCACACCTCATTCCACACATCATTCCACACGTCATTCTACAAATCATTCCACACATGATTCCACAACTCATTTCACACCTCATTCCAAACATCATTCCAAACAACATTCAACACATCATTCCACGCATCATTCCACACATCATTCCACAACATTCCACACATCATTCCACACACCAGTCCATACCGCATTCCACATCTCATTCGACACATCATTCCACACATCATTCCACACGTCATTCCACACATCATTCCAAACACCTATCCAGATATCATTCGACACATAATTCCACACATCATTCCAAACATCATTCCACGTCACATTCCACATAACATTCCACACATCATTCCACACATCATTCCTCACCTCATTCCACACATCATTCCACACATCATTCCACACATCTTTCCACACATCTTACCACACTTCATTCCACACATCAGTCCTCACCTCATTCCACACATCATTCCACACATCATTGAAGACATCATTCCTCACATCATTCCACACATCATTCCACGCATCATTCCACACCACATTCCACACCACATTCCACACATAATTCAAAACATCTTTGCATACACCATTCCACACATCATTCCACACATCATTCCACACGTCATTCTACACGTCATTCCACATGTCATTCCACTCCTCATTCCACACATCATTCCACACGTTATTCTACAAATCATTCCACACATGATTCCACAACTCATTCCACACATCATTCCACACATCATTCCATACAACGTTCAACACATCATTCCACGCATCATTCCACACATCATTCTACAACATTCCACACATCATTCCACACATCATTCCACACACCAGTCCTTACCGCATTCCACATCTCATTCCACACATCATTCCACACATCATTCCACACGTCATTCCACACATCATTCCAAACATCTATCCAGATATCATTCAACACATCATTCCACACATCATTCCAAACATCATTCCACATCACATTCCACATAACATTCCACACATCATTCCACACATCATTCCTCACCTCATTCCACACATCATTCCACACATCATTCCACACATCTTTCCACACATCTTACCACACTTCATTCCACACATCAGTCCTCACCTCATTCCACACATCATTCCGCACATCATTGAAGACATCATTCGTCACATCATTCCACACATCATTCCACGCATCATTCCACACAACATTCCACACCTCATTCCACACATAATTCAAAACATCTTTGCATACATCGTTCCACACCTCATTCCACACAGCATTCCACACCTCATTCCACACATCATTCCATACGTCATTCCTCACCTCATTCCACAAATCATTCCACACATCATTCCACAGATCATTCCACACATCATTCCACGTATCATTCCACACCACATTCCACACCTCATTCCACACATAATTCAAAACATCATTGCATACATCATTCCACACATCATTCCACACATCATTCCAAACCTCATTCCACATATCATTCCACACATCATTCCACACGTCATTATACACGTCATTCCACATGTCATTCCACACCTCATTCCACACATCATTCCACACGTCAATCTACAAATCATTCCACACATGATTCCACAACTCATTTCACACCTCATTCCAAACATAATTCCAAACAACATTCAACACATCATTCCACGCATCATTCCACACATCATTCCACAACATTCCACACATCATTCCACACATCATTCCACACACCAGTCCATACCGCATTCCACATCTCATTCGACACATCATTCCACACATCACTCCACACGTCATTCCACACATCATTCCAAACATCTATCCAGATAACATTCGACACATCATTCCACACATCATTCCAAACATCATTCCACATCACATTCCACATAACATTCCACACATCATTCCACACATAATTCCTCACCTCGTTCCACACATCATTCCACACATCATTCCACACATCTTTCCACAAATCTTACCACACTTCATTCAACACATCAGTCCTCACCTCATTCCACACATCATTCCATACATTATTGAAGACATCATTCCTCACATCATTCCACACATCATTCCACGCATCATTCCACACCACATTCCACACCTCATTCCACACATAATTCAAAACATCTTTGCATACATCATTCCACACATCATTCCACACATCATTCCACACACCAGTCCATACCGCATTCCACATCTCATTCCACACATCATTCCACACATCATTCCACACGTCATTCCACACATCATTCCAAACACCTATCCAGATATCATTCGACACATCATTCCACACATCATTCCCAACATCATTCCACATCACATTCCACATAACATTCCACACATCATTCCACACATCATTCCTCACCTCATTCCACACATCATTCCACACATCATTCCACACATCTTTCCACACATCTTACCACACTTCATTCCAAACATCAGTCCTCACCTCATTCCACACATCATTCCACACATCATTGAAGACATCATTCCTCACATCATTCCACACATCATTCCACACGTCATTCTACACGTCATTCCACATGTCATTCCACACCTCATTCCACACATCATTCCACACGTCATTCTACAAATCATTCCACACATGATTCCACAACTCATTCCACACATCATTCCACACATCATTCCAAACAACATTCAACACATCATTCCACGCATCATTCCACACATCATTGTACAACATTCCACACATCATTCCACACATCATTCCACACATCAGTCCATACCGCATTCCACATCTCATTCCACAGATCATTCCACACATCATTCCAAACGTCATTCCACACATCATTCCAAACATCTATCCAGATATCATTCGACACATCATTCCACACATCATTCCAAACATCATTCCAAACATCATTCCACATCACATTCCACATAACATTCCACACATCATTCCACACATCATTCCTCACCTCATTCCACACATCATTCCACACATCATTCAATATATCATTCCACATATCTTTCCACACATCATTCACACATCATTCCACACAGCATTCCACACATCATTCCACACTTCATTCCACATATCGTTCCTCAGCTCATTCCACACATCATTCCAAACATCATTCAATACATCATTCCACATAACATTCCACACATCATTACACACATCAATCCACACATCATTCCAAACAACATTCCTAATATTATCCACTCCTCATTCCACATATCATTCCACACATCATTCCACACACCTTTCCACACATCTTACCACACTTCATTCCACACATCAGTCCTCACCTCATTACACACATCATTCCACACATCAGTGAAGACATCATTCCTCACATCATTCCACACATCATTCCACGCATCATTCCATCACTCATTCCACACGTCATTCCACATATCATTCCACACCTCATTCCACACCTCGTTCCACACATCATTCCACACATCTTGCTAGACAACATTCCAGCCATCATTCCACAGATCATTCCACATCGCCTTCCACAACTCATTTCACATATCATTCCACACATCATTCCACAAATCATTGCAAACATCATTCCACACATCATTCCACACTTAATTCTACACATCATTCCGCACATCATTCCACACATCATTCCACACCTCATTCCACAACTCATTCACACATCATTCCTCACATCAATCCACACATCATTCCTCATATGATTCCACACATCATCCCACACATCATTCCATACATCATTACTCACCTCATTCCACACATCATTCAATGCATCATTCCAAATATAAATCCACAACCCTTTCCACACATCATTCCACGCATCATTCAAAAACATTCCACACATCATTCCACACTTCATTCCACACATCAGTCCATACCTCATTCCACACCTCATTCCACACATCATTATACACATCATTCCAAACAGCATTCCACACCTTATTCCACATAACATTCCACACATCATTCCACAAATCATTTCACACATCATTCCAGATATCATTCGACACATCATTCGACACATCATTCCACACATCATTCCACATATCATTCCACAACATTCCACACATCATTCCACACTTCATTCCACACATTAGTCCATACCTCATTCCACACATAATTCCACACATCATTCCAAACATCATTCCACACATCATTCCAAATACCATTCAACACGTCATTCCACATAACATTCCACACATCATTCCATATATTAATCCACACATCATTCCACACATCATTCTAGAAAACTTTCCGCACCTCATTCCACAACTCATTCCACACAACATTCAACACACCATTCCACACTGCATTCAACACATCATTCCAAACTTCATTCCACACCTCATTCCAGACGTCATTCCACACATCATTCCACACCTCATTCCACAAATCATTCACACATCATTCCACATATCAATCCACACATCATTCCTCATATGATTCCACACATCATCCCACACATCATTCCACACAGCATTCCTCACCTCATTCCACACATCGTTCCACACATCATTCAATACATCATTCCAAATATAAATCCACAAATCATTCCACACATCATTCCACGCATCATTCCAAACAGCATGCAACACATCATTGCATACATCATTCCACACCTCATTCAACATATCATACCACTCATTATTCCACACAGAATTCCAAATATCATTCCACACCTCATTCCACATCTCATACCACACACCATTCCACTCCTCATTCTACACATCATTCCACGCATCATTCCAAACAGCATGCAACACATCATTGCATACATCATTCCACACCTCATTCAACACATCATACCACTAATCATTCCACACAGTATACCAAATATCATTCCACACCTCATTCCACATCTCATATCACACACCATTCCAGTCCGCATTCCACACCTCATTCCTCACATCATTCCACACATCATCCACATAACTTTCGACACCTCATTCCAAACATCATTCCAAAATATTCCACACATCATTCCACACATCATTCCAGATATCATTCCACACATCATTCCACTCATCAGTCCATACCTCATTCCACTCCTCATTCCTCATAAATTTCACGCAACATTCCACACATCATTCCAAGCATCATTACATACATCATTCAACACAACATTCCACACGTCATTACCGCACATCATTCCACACATCATTCCACACCTCATTCCACGCATCATTCCATGCATCATTCCACATTCATTCCACAACTCAATAACACATCATTCCACACCTAAATTGCACACTTCATTCCAAACATCATTCCAAGCCTCATTCCACACATCATTCCACACCTCATTCCACACATCATTCCACACATCATTGCACACACCATTCCACACATCAATCCACACATCATTCCACACATGAGTCCATAGCTCATTCCACACCTCATTGCACACCTCATTCCACACATCATTCCATACAGCATTCCACACATCATTCCACACATCATTCCAAACATCATTCCGCACATCATTCCACACTTCATTCCACGCAACATTCCTCACCGAATTCCACACATCATTCCACACATCATTCAATACATAATTCCACATAACATTCCACACATCATTCCACACATCATTCCACACTTCATTCCACACATCATTCCTCACCTCATTCCACTCATCATTCCACATAGCATTCAATATATCATTCCACATATCATTCCACTCAGCTTTCCAAACACCATTGCACACATCATTCCACACATCATTCTTCACCTCATTCCACTCATCATTCCACACAGCATTCAATACATCTTTCCACGTATCAATCCACACAACATTCCAAATATCATTCACTCCTCATTCCACATATAATTCCACGCATCATTCCACATCTCATTCCACACATCATTCCACGCCTCATTCCACATAACATTCCACACATCACTCCACACATCCTTCCACACATCATTCCAGATATCATTCGTCAGATCATTCCATACATCATTCCAGATATCATTCGACACATAATTCGACAGATCATTCCACACATCATTCCACAACATTCCACACTTCATTCCACACATCATTCCACAAATCAGTGATAACTCATTCGACACCTCATTCCACACATCATTCCACACATCATTCCACACATCATTCCACACATCATTCCGAACATCATTCCACACCTCATACCACATAACATTCCACACATCATTCCACACATCATTCCACACTTTATTCCACACATCATTCCTCACCTCATTCCACACATCTTCCCACACTTCATTCCACACATCATTCCACACAGCATTACATACACCATTCCACATTTCATTCCACACGTCATTTCATACTTCATTCCACACATCAATCCAATCATCATTCCACACTTTATTCCACACACCATTCCACACATCATTCCTCACATCATTCCACACTTCATTCCACATCTCATTCCACACCTCTTTCCACATATCATTCCAAACATCATTCCACAAATCATTGCACACATCATTCCACTCATCATTCCACACATCATTCTGCACCACATTCCGCACCTCATTCCACAACTCATTCCACACAACATTCCAAACATCATTCCACACATCATTCCACACCTCATTCCACAACTCATTCACACATCACTGAAGACATCATTCCTCATATCATTCCACACATCATTCCACGCATCATTCCACCACTCATTCCACACATCATTCCACATGTCATTCCACACCTCATTCCACACCTCGTTCCACACAACATTCCACACATCTTGCCATACAACATTCCAGCGATCATTCCACACATCTTTCCACACTTCATTCAACACGTCATTCCCCATCGCCTTCCACACCTCATTCCACTCATCATTCCACACATCATTCCACAAATCATTGCAAACATCATTCCACACATCATTCCACACATCATTCTACACCACATTACGCACCTCATTCCACAACTAATTCCACACAACATTCCAAACATCATTCAACACATCATTCCACACTTCATTCTACACATCATTCCGCACATCATTCCACACATCATTCCACACCTCATTCCACAACTCATTCGCACATCATTCCACACATCAATCCACACATCATTCCTCGTATGATTCCACACATCATTCGACACTTAATTCTACACATCATTCCACACGTCATTCAATGCATCATTCCAAATATAAATCCACAACTCATTCCACACATCATTCCACGCATCATTCCACACAGCATGCAACACATCATTGCATACATCATTCCACACATCAAGCCACACCTCA
Source organism: Pristiophorus japonicus (assembly GCF_044704955.1). Classification (NCBI taxonomy): domain Eukaryota; kingdom Metazoa; phylum Chordata; class Chondrichthyes; family Pristiophoridae; genus Pristiophorus; species Pristiophorus japonicus. Next base: position 5,106,517 of record NW_027253106.1, on the reverse strand, counting down.
TTCAACACATCATACGCCACATCATTCCACAAAGCATTCCAAATATCATTCCACACCTCATTCCATATCTCATACCACACATCATTCAACAACTCATTCCACACATCATTCCACACATCATTCTACATAGCATTCCACACATCATTCCACACCTCATTCCACATCTCATTCCACACATCGTTCCACACTTCATTCCACAAATCATTTCATACCTCGTTCCACATATCATTAAACAGATCTTTCCACACAACATTCCACACATCATTC